>NC_069500.1:1428176583-1428454083 GCF_027579735.1 Bombina bombina
ACCGTGAATTAAAAACAATACTTACTCTCAGCCAGATTATGTGTTTTGCGTTATGAGTGAAAAAGCAGCGTTATGGCTCATAACGCTGCTTTTTTTCCCTAACGCCGGTATTACAAGTCTTGTAGGTATAGGGGCGCCGCACACCTTTTAGGCCGTCACGCAACGTCAGTACCGCACTTTTTAAAAAGTTATTTTTCAATGGGGACTTCCATAGCGTCGATATTACAAGTTTGTCTGGGAGGCTAAAAAGTGAGCGGTACACCCTATACCGACAATAATCCTGTACCGCCATTTGAAGTCAGTAGTTATGAGTTTTACGTTAGAAAGCTGTACCATAAAACTCATAACTAAAGTGTTACAAAGTACACTAACACCCATAAACTACATATTAACCCTTAAACCGAGGGCCTCCCGCATCGCTAACACTAAAATAAAATTACTAACCCCTAATCTGCAGCTCTGGACATCGCCGCCACTTAAAAAATTATTTAACCCATAATCTGCCGCTCCTCGACATCATCACCACTATAATAAAGCTATTAACCCCTAAACCGCTGCCCTCCTGCATCACAAACACTATTTAAATATTATTAACCCTTAAGCTGCCATCTGCCCACACTGCCGCTATAATAAACTATTAACCCCTAAACCTCTGGCCTCCCACATCACTAAATCTACATTAATATATTAACCCCTAAACGTAACCCTAACCCTAACACCCCCTAACTGAAACACAATTAAAATAAAGCTAAATAAAACTTACAATTATTAACTAAATAATACCTTTTTTAAAAATAAATACATACGCCTAGATTCATAGTTTGGCGTTAGTCATCAAAAGCAGCATTAAGGGGTCCTAACGCTGCTTTTTACCACCCGCTGGTATTTAGAGTCAGGCAGGAAAGGGTCTACCGCTCACTTCCTTTCCGCAACTCCAGGCTACCGCAGATCCCCTTACATCAATTGCGTATCCTATCTTTTCAATGGGATTTGCCTAACGCTGGTATTTGGAGTCTTGGAAGAAGTGAGCGGTAGAGCCACTACCGAAAAGACTCCTACCGTCATAAAAAGTCAGTAGTTAAGAGCTTTATGGGCTAACGCGGGAACATAAAGCTCTTAACTACTGTGCTATAAAGTACACTAACACCCATAAACTACCTATGTACCCCTAAACCGAGGCCCCCCCCCCACATCGCAAACCCTCTAATAATTTTTTTTAACTCCTAATCTGCCGACCGGACACCGCCGCCACCTACATTATAGCTATGAACCCCTAATCTGCCCCCCCCAACGTCGCCGCTACCTAACTACAATTAGTAACCCCTAATCTGCCGACTGGACCTCGCTGCCACTATAATAAATGTATTAAACCCTAAACTTCCGCACTCCCGCCTCGCAAACCCTATAATAAATTGTATTAACCCCTAATCTGCCGTCCCTAACATCGCCACCACCTACCTACAATTATTAACCCCTAATCTGCTGCCCCCAACGTCGCCGCTACTATAATAAATTTATTAACCCCTAAACCTAAGTCTAACCCTAACCCTAACACCCCCTAACATAAATATAATTTAAATAAAACAAAATATTATTCCTATAATTAAATAAATTAATCCTATTTAAAACTAAATACTTACCTAGAAAATAAACCCTAATATAGCTACAATATAACTAATAATTACATTGTATCTATTTTAGGATTTATATTTATTTTACAGGCAACTTTGTATTTATTTTAACTAGGTACAATAGCTATTAAATAGGTAATAACTATTTAATAGCTACCTAGTTCAAATAATTACAAAATTACCTGTGAAATAAATCCTAACCTAAGTTACAATTAAACCTAATACTACACTATCATTAAATTAATTAAATAAATTAACTACAATTACCTACAATTAAATTTAATTAAATAAACTAAACTATAGTACAAAAAACAAACAAACACTAAATTACAGAAAATAAAAAATAATTACAAGAAGTTTAAACTAATTACACCTAATCTAAGCCCCCTAATCAAATAATAAAGCCCCCCAAAATAAAAAAATGCCCTACCCTATTCTAAATTGCAAAGTAATCAGCTCTTTTACCAGCCCCTAAAAGGGCTTTTTGCGGGGCATTGCCCCAAAGTAATCAGCTCTTTTACCTGTAAAAAAAATACATACCCCTACTCTAACCCACCTAAACCGCCCTTAAAAAAACCTAACACTAACCCCCTGAAGATCTCCCTACCTTGAGTCGTCTTCACCCAACCGGGCCGAAATCTTCATCCAAGGTGCGCAGAAGAGGTCCTTCATCCGGTATAAGTCTTCATCCAGGCGGCGTCTTCAATCTTCATCCATCCGGAGCGGAGCCATCTTCCAAGGAGCCGACGTGGAGCCGTCCTCTTCATCCGGAGTCTTCTTACACAATGACGGTACCTTTAAGTGACGTCATCCAAGATGGCGTCCCTTCAATTCTGATTGGCTGATAGGATTCTATCAGCCAATCGGAATTAAGGTAGGAAAAATCTGATTGGCTGATTCAATCAGCCAATCAGATTGAAGTTCAATACCATTGGCTGATCCAATCAGCCAATCGGATTGAGCTTGCATTCTATTGGCTGATTGGAACAGCCAATAGAATGCAAGCTCAATCCGATTGGCTGATTGGATCAGCCAATCGGATTGAACTTCAATCTGATTGGCTGATTGAATCAGCCAATCAGATTTTTCCTACCTTAATTCCGATTGGCTGATAGAATACTATCAGCCAATCAGAATTGAAGGGACGCCATCTTGGATGACGTCACTTAAAGGTACCGTCATTGTGTAAGAAGACTCCGGATGAAGAGGATGGCTCCGCGTCGGCTCCTTGGAAGATGGCTCCGCTCACGATGGATGAATATTGAAGACGCCGCCTGGATGAAGAGTTCTACCAGATGAAGGACCTCTTCTGAACACCTTGGATGAAGATTTCGGCCCGGTTGGGTGAAGACGACTCAAGGTAGGGAGATCTTCAGGGGGTTAGTGTTTGGTTTTTTTAAGGGGGGTTTGGGTGGGTTACAGTAGGGGTATGTGGGTGGTGGGTTTTAATGTTGGGGGGGTTGTATTTTTTTTTACAGGTAAAAGAGCTGATTACTTTGGGGCAATGCCCCGCAAAAAGCCCTTTTAAGGGCTGGTAAAAGAGCTGATTACTTTGTAATTTAGAATAGGGTAGGGTATTTTTTTATTTTGGGGGGCTTTATTATTTTATTAGGGGGCTTAGATTAGGTGTAATTAGTTTAAACTTCTTGTAATTATTTTTTTATTTTCTGTATTTTAGTGTTTTTTTTTTGTACTATAGTTTGGTTTATTTAATTAAATTTAATTGTAGGTAATTGTAGTTAATTTATTTAATTAATTTAATGATAGTGTAGTGTTAGGTTTAATTGTAACTTAGGTTAGGATTTATTTCACAGGTAATTTTGTAATTATTTTAACTAGGTAGCTATTAAATAGTTATTAACTATTTAATAGCTATTGTACCTAGTTAAAATAAATACAAAGTTGCCTGTAAAATAAATATAAATCCTAAAATAGATACAATGTAATTATTAGTTATATTGTAGCTATATTAGGGTTTATTTTTTAGGTAAGTATTTAGTTTTAAATAGGAATAATTTATTTAATTATAGGAATATTATTTTGTTTTATTTAAATTATATTTATGTTAGGGGGTGTTAGGGTTAGGGTTAGGTTTAGGGGTTAATAACTTTATTATAGTAGTGGCGATGTAGGGGGCAGGAGATTAGGGGTTAATAATTATAGGTAGGTGGTGGCGATGTTAGGGACGGCAGATTAGGGGTTAATGCAATTTATTATAGGGTTTGCAAGGTGGGAGTGCGGCGGTTTAGGGGTTAATACATTTATTATAGTGGCGGCGAGGTCCAGTCGGCAGATTATGGGTTAATAAGTGAAGGTAGGTGGCGGCGACGTTGGGGGGGGGCATATTATGGGGTAATAAATATAATATAGGTGTCGGTGATGTTAGGGACTTCAGGTTAGGGGTTCATAGGGATAATGTAGGTTGTGGCGGTGTCCGGAGCGGCAGATTAGGGGTTAATAGTATAATGCATGTGTCAGCAATAGCGGGGGCAGCAGATTAGGGGTTAATAAGTATAAGGTTAGGAGTGTTTAGACCCGGGGTTCATGTTAGGGTGTTAGGTGTAGACTTAGAGAGTGTTTCCCCATAGGAAACAATGGGGCTCCGTTTGGAGCTGAACGCTGCTTTTTTGCAGGTGTTAGGGTTTTTTTCAGCCAGCTCAGCCCCATTGTTTCCTATGGGGATATCGTGCACGAGCACATTTTTCCAGCTTACCGCTACCGTAGGCAACGCTGGTATTGAGAGTTGAAGTGGAGCTAAATTATGCTCAACGCTCCCTTTTCTGAGGCTAACGCAGCCATTCAGACAACTCTAAATACCAGCGTTGTCTTAAGGGTGCGCTGGAAAAAAAGCAGCATTAGCACCGCGATTCTTTACCGACAAAACTCTAAATCTAGGCGTTAGTTACCTGTAAAATTAAACCTAATGGCTAGATTACGAGTCTTGCGTTATGAGGGGTGCGGTGCTAACTTGCATTTTTTTCTCACCGCTCACTTCCCTGCAGCACTGGTATTACGGGTTTTTACAAACCCGGCGTTAAAAGGCAAGAAGTGAGCATAGAGCAAAATTGTGCTCCACACTGCACTCCAATACCAGCACTGCTTAAGTGAGCGGTGATCTGGTTATACGTGCTCGTGCACGATTTCCCCATAGACATCAATGGGGAGAGCTGGCTGAGAAAAAGTCTAACACCTGCAAAAAAGCAGCGTAAAACTCAGTAACACAGCCTCATTGATTCCTATGGGAAAACTAAATTTATGTTTACACCTAACACCCTAACATGAACCCGAGTCTAAACACCCCTATTCTTACACTTATTGACCCCTAATCTGCTGCCCCCGACATCGCCGACACCTACATTTTATTTATTAACCCCTAATCTGCCACTCCGGACATCGCCGCCACCTACATTATACTTATTAACCCCTAATCTGTCGCTCCGGACATTGCCGACACCTGCATTAAACTTATGAACCCCTAATCTGCTGCCCCCAACATCCCAGACACCTACATTATATTTATTAACCCCTAATCTGCTGCCCCTAACATCGCCGCCACCTACCTACATTTATTAACCCCTAATCTGCTGTCCCCAACGTCGCCGCCACTATTCTAAATTTATTAACCCCTAAACCTAAGTCTAACCCTAACACCCCCTAACTTAAATATAATTCAAATAAATCTAAATAAAATTCCTATCATTACCTAAATAATTCTTATTTAAAACTAAGTAATTACCTGTAAAATAAACCCTAAGATAGCTACAATATAACTAATAGTTACATTGTATCTAGCTTAGGGTTTATTTTTATTTTACATGCAAGTTTGTATTTATTTTAAGTAGGTAGAATAGTTACTAAAAAGTTATTATCTATTTAATAACTACCTAGCTAAAATAAATACAAATTGACCTGTAAAATAAAACCTAACCTAAGTTACACTAACACCTAACACTACACTACAATTAAATAACTTACCTAAATCAAATACAGTTAAATAAATTAAATAAAATTAGCTAATTTACAAGATATTTAAACTAATTACACCTAATCTAAGAGCCCTATCAAAATAAAAAAGCCCCCCAAAATAAAAAAATCCTAGCCTAAACTAAACTATCAATAGCCCTTAAAAGGGCCTTTTGCTGGGCATTGCCCCAAATAAATCAGCTCGTTTACCTGAAAAAGGATTACAAACATCCCCCCAACAGTAAAACCCACCACCCACACAACCAACCCCCCAAATAAAAGCCTAACTAAAAAAACTAAGCTCCCCATTGCCTAAAAAGGGCATTTAGATGGGCATTGCCCTTAAAAGGGCATTTAGCTCTATTGCTGCCCAAAGCCCTAACCTAAAAATAAAACCCACCCAATACACCCTTAAAAAATCCTAACACTAACCCCCGAAGATTCACTTACCGGGTAAAGTCTTCATCCAAGCGGCAAGATGTCCTCAACGAAGCCGGCAGAAGTGGTCCTCCAGACGGGCAGAAGTCTTCACCCAGACGGCATCTACTCTCTTCATCCTTCTGACGCGGAGCGGCTCTATCTTCAAGACATCCGGCGCGGAGCATCCTCTTCTTCCGACGTCTTCTTGCTGAATGAAGGTACCTTTAAGTGACGTCATCCAAGATGGCGTCCCTTAGATTCCGATTGGCTGATAGAATTCAGCCAATCGGAATTAAGGTTGAGAAAATCATATTGCTGATGCAATCAGCCAATAGGATTGAGCTTGCATTCTATTGGCTGATTGGAACAGCCAATAGAATGAGAGCTCAATCCTATTGGCTGATTGGATCAATGGGGAGTTTAGGATTTTTTTTAGATAGGATTTTATTTGGGGTTTGGTTGTGTGGGTGGTGGGTTTTACTGTTGGGGGGTTGTTTGTATTTTTTTTTTACAGGTAAAAGAGCTGATTTCTTTGGGGCAATGCCCCGCAAAAGGCCCTTTTAAGGGCTTTTGATAGTTTAGTTTAGGCTAGGGTTTTTTATTTTGGAGGGGCTTTTATATTTTGATAGGGCTCTTAGATTAGATGTAATTAGCTTAAATATCTTGTAATTTGTTTTTTATTTTCTGTAATTTAGTGTTTTTTTTTTTTTTTTATTTAGCACCAACTTATCCAAGCACCAACCCATCCAGCTCCGTGAGCTGCGACCTTGCTGACTGGTAATAACTTAAAGACATCCAGGCTGCCCGACTCTCGGGCCAACCTTCTTTTATGTACTTTATAACTTCTTGAAGGTCTGTATCTAAATATGTCTCTTTCTTTATTTGTTCTAGCTTCCCTGAAGAAATGGATTTGGAGGCCAGAACTGAATCTACATACACTTTCACATCTGATTCCATTGAAGACTCTTCAGCATCAGCACTAACCACAGTCTTTTTGGAAGGATCGTAGAACCCCAACACTGGGGCAGACCCCAGCAGGGACTTGACCTGCCTAAAAAATTCTTCCTGTGAAGGTCCCCAGACCCAGGCAACATCTTTCTTTAGCAACTCTGTGATAGGGTGTAGTATTTTGGATAAATCTGGAAGGAACCTGCCCACATAATTTACAAGGCCCAATATTTGTCTCAGCTCATGTACATCAGAAGGATTTTTCATCTGTTCAATAGCACAAATTTTCTCGGGTCTGGCTTGATGCCATCCCCATTGATGATATGCCGAAAGTAACATAACTCAGCTTTTCCAAAATGGCATTTCTCTTTGTTTAGCTTCAGCCCGGACTCTCTGATAGTCTGCAGCACACAGCTCAATCACTGATCATGTTCCTCCAGTGTGCCTTTCACTAGCAGCTTTCCTGAACTGCTGCACTTCATCCACAATATTCTCAGAATTCAGATCAGCACTTTGCTTTTTCACCAGTTCACTTTGGCGGGCCATCCTAATAGCCCCATCTAATGTTAAATCAGACTCTAACTGTAGCTTCAGTGAGACTTCAGCATCTGCAATCCCAATAACTATTCTGTCTCTGATTTGCTCTTCTTTAGCAACACCAAACTCACAGAATTCAGCTAGTTCATACAGGCTGCGCACAAATGACTCCACAGATTCTCCCACTCGCTGAGCACGTTTGTGAAAACAAGCCCTCTCATGAATCACATTTCTTTTGGGCACAAAGTGAGCACTGGGTTTGTTCATAACTATTTCAAAGTCAAATTCTTCCCCTTCTTGGAAAGTAAAAGCATTGAACACTGGCTCCACATCTTTCCCCATAGAGTATAAAAGATAATTAACTTTTACTTCACCACTCTCCTTGTCCAGCTTGGAAGCAATCCTAAAGCGCTGAAACCGCTGACGCCATGTGGGCCAAGTTGCAGGCTGAGAGAAGTCAAAAGGCTCAGGTGGGGTAAACTTTGACATTGTCATCGATCAGGAAACAGAAGTGCAGGCAAGAACTTCTGACACCATGTCATGAGATGCATTACACATGCAGGACAGAACAAAGATGGTACAACTCTATTTTATTGTAGAGCATGGAAACATACATCTGCTAGCAATAATCTCATTAACTAACTGCGACACAGACAAACAGACCTAAGCCCCGCCCCCAATCTGGTCACATCACTTCCCACTCTCATCACAAAAACCCAAAGTAGACTAGCTGCAGACTGGAGCTCCACTCTAGACAGGAAACCTGTGACCTCCACTGACTCTAGACAGGAAACGTGACCTACACTCAAAGCTTTTTTTTTTCGGAGCCTGTTGAAGAACTCTTAAAACTAAATTAAGGCCTAGATTTGGAGTTCGGCGGTAGCCGTCAAAACCAGCGTTAGAGGCTCCTAACGCTGGTTTTGGCCGCCCGCTGGTATTTGGAGTCAGTGATTAAAGGGTCTAACGCTCACTTTACAGCCGCGACTTTTCCATACCGCAGATCCCCCTACGCCATTTGCGTAGCCTATCTTTTCAATGGGATCTTCCTAACTCCGGTATTTAGAGTCGTTTCTGAAGTGAGCGTTAGAGCTCTAACGACAAAATTCCAGCCGCCTGAAAATAGCAGGAGTTAAGAGCTTTCTGGCTAACGCCGGTTCATAAAGCTCTTAACTACTGTACCCTAAAGTACACTAACACCCATAAACTACCTATGTACCCCTAAACCGAGCTCCCCCCACATCGCCGCCACTCGATTAAAATTTTTAACCCCTAATCTGCCGACCGCCACCTACGTTATACTTATGTACCCCTAATCTGCTGCCCCTAACCCCGCCGACCCCTGTATTACATTTATTAACCCCTAATCTGCCCCCCACAACATCGCCGCCAGCTACTTAAAATAATTAACCCCTAATCTTCCGACCGCAAAGCGCCGCCACCTACGTTATCCCTATGTACCCCTAATCTGCTACCCCTAACACTGCCGACCCCTATATTATATTTATTAACCCCTAATCTGCCCCCCTCAACGTCGCCGACACCTGCCTACACTTATTAACCCCTAATCTGCCGAGCGGACCTGAGCGCTACTATAATAAAGTTATTAACCCCTAATCCGCCTCACTAACCCTATCATAAATAGTATTAACCCCTAATCTGCCCTCCCTAACATCGCCGACACCTAACTTCAATTATTAACCCCTAAACTTCCGATCGGAGCTCACCGCTATTCTAATAAATGTATTAACCCCTAAAGCTAAGTCTAACCCTAACACTAACACCCCCCTAACTTAAATATAATTTACATCTAACAAAATAAATTAACTCTTATTAAATAAATTAATCCTATTTAAAGCTAAATACTTACCTGTAAAATAAACCCTAATATAGCTACAATATAAATTATAATTATATTATAGCTATTTTAGGATTAATATATATTTTACAGGCAACTTTGTATTTATTTTAACCAGGTACAATAGCTATTAAATAGTTAAGAACTATTTAATAGTTACCTAGTTAAAATAATAACAAATTTACCTGTAAAATAAATCCTAACCTAAGATATAATTAAACCTAACACTACCCTATCAATAAAATAATTAAATAAACTACCTACAATTACCTACAATTAACCTAACACTACACTATCAATAAATTAATTAAACACAATTGCTACAAATAAATACAATTAAATAAACTAGCTAAAGTACAAAAAATAAAAAAGAACTAAGTTACAGAAAATAAAAAAATATTTACAAACATAAGAAAAATATTACAACAATTTTAAACTAATTACACCTACTCTAAGCCCCCTAATAAAATAACAAAGCCCCCCAAAATAATCGATGATCGGAACAGCCAATAGAATGCGAGCTCAATCTGATTGGCTGATTGGATCAGCCAATCGGATTGAACTTGATTCTGATTGGCTGATTCCATCAGCCAATCAGAAAATTCCTACCTTAATTCCGATTGGCTGATAGAATCCTATCAGCCAATCGGAATTCGAGGGACGCCATCTTGGATGACGTCCCTTAAAGGAACCGTCATTAGTCGGGAGACATCGGAAGAAGAGGATGGATCCGCGTCGCCTGCTTCAAGATGGACCCGCTCCGCACCGGATGGAAGAAGATCGAAGATGCCGCTTGGAGAAGATGTTTGCCGGTCCGGATGTCCTCTTCTTGCCGGATAGGAGGAAGACTTTGGAGCCTCTTCTGGACCTCTTCAGCACCGGATTATGGATCGCCAACCCCCGCTTGGGTTGGATGAAGATCTTGGAGCCAGGACGGATCGGTGATACCTGGATGGTGAAGACAAGGTAGGAAGATCTTCAGGGGATTAGTGTTAGGTTTATTTAAGGGGGGTTTGGGTTAGATTAGGGGTATGTGGGTGGTGGGTTGTAATGTTGGGGGGGGGGGTATTGTATGTTTTTTTTTACAGGCAAAAGAGCTGAACTTCTTGGGGCATGCCCCGCAAAGGGCCCTGTTCAGGGCTGGTAAGGTAAAAGAGCTTGTAACTTTTTTAATTTAGAATAGGGTAGGGAATTTTTTATTTTGGGGGGCTTTGTTATTTTATTAGGGGGCTTAGAGTAGGTGTAATTAGTTTAAAATTGTTGTAATATTTTTCTTATGTTTGTAAATATTTTTTTATTTTCTGTAACTTAGTTCTTTTTTATTTTTTGTACTTTAGCTAGTTTATTTAATTGTATTTATTTGTAGCAATTGTGTTTAATTAATTTATTGATAGTGTAGTGTTAGGTTAATTGTAGGTAATTGTAGGTAGTTTATTTAATTATTTTATTGATAGGGTAGTGTTAGGTTTAATTATATCTTAGGTTAGGATTTATTTTACAGGTAAATTTGTTATTATTTTAACTAGGTAACTATTAAATAGTTCTTAACTATTTAATAGCTATTGTACCTGGTTAAAATAAAAACAAAGTTGCCTGTAAAATAAATATTAATCCTAAAATAGCTATAATATAATTATAATTTATATTGTAGCTATATTAGGGTTTATTTTACAGGTAAGTATTTAGCTTTAAATAGGATTAATTTATTTAATAAGAGTTAATTTATTTCGTTAGATGTAAATTATATTTAAGTTAGGGGGGTGTTAGTGTTAGGGTTAGACTTAGCTTTAGGGGTTAATACATTTATTAGAATAGCGGTGAGCTCCGATCGGAAGTTTAGGGGTTAATAATTGAAGGTAGGTGTCGGCGATGTTAGGGAGGGCAGATTAGGGGTTAATACTATTTATGATAGGGTTAGTGAGGCGGATTAGGGGTTAATAACTTTATTATAGTAGCGCTCAGGTCCGCTCGGCAGATTAGGGGTTAATAAGTGTAGGTAGGTGTCGGCGACGTTGTGGGGGGCAGATTAGGGGTTAATAAATATAACATAGGGGTCGGCGATGTTAGGGGCAGCATATTAGGGGTACATAGGGATAATGTAAGTAGCGGCGGTTTACGGAGCGGCAGATTAGGGGTTAATAATAATATGCAGGGGTCAGCGATAGCGGGGGCGGCAGATTAGGGGTTAATAAGTGTAAGGGTAGGGGTGTTTAGACTCGGGGTACATGTTAGAGTGTTAGGTGCAGACGTAGGAAGTGTTTCCCCATAGGAAACAATGGGGCTGCGTTAGGAGCTGAACGCTGCTTTTTTGCAGGTGTTAGGTTTTTTTTCAGCTCAAACAGTCCCATTGTTTCCTATGGGAGAATCGTGCACGAGCACGTTTTTGAGGCCGGCCGCGTCCGTAAGCAACTCTGGTATCGAGAGTTGCATTTGCGGTAAAAATGCTCTACGCTCCTTTTTTGGAGCCTAACGCAGCATTTGTTTTAACTCTCGATACCAGAGTTAAATTTATGGTGCGGCCAGAAAAAAGCCCGCGGAGCGTTAACAGCCCTTTTACCACCGAACTCCAAATCTAGGCCTAAGACTCCAAGGAGGAGTTACAAACTTAACCATAGGCCTAATTCCTACTAGGGCCTGACAAAAAGACTGAACATTGGGCACATCCGCTAGACATTTATGTAACAAAATAGATAAAGCAGAAATTTGACCCTTCAGGGTACTAGCAGACAAACCTTTCTCCAGACCCTACTGGAGAAAAGACAAAATCCTAGGAATCCTAACTCTACTCCAAGAGTAGCCCTTAGAATCACACCAATACAGATATTTACGCCATAACTTGTAATAAATTCTTCTAGTCACAGGCTTACGTGCCTGAATCAAAGACTCAATCACTGACTCAGAAAAGCCATGCATAGATAAAATCAAGCATTTAATCTCCAAGCAGTCAGCTTCAGAGAAATGAGATTTGGATGAAGGTAGGGCCCTTGAAGTAGAAGGTCCTTCCTTAATGGAAGACTCCAAGGAGGAGACAATGGCATCTCCACCAGATCTGCATACCAGATCCTGTGAGGCCAGGCTAGTGCAATGAGAATAACTGACACCCTCCCCTGCCTGATCCGAGCAATGACCCGAGGAAGAAGGGCAAACGGAGGAAACACGTATGCCAGACTGAACCTCCAAGGAACTGCCAGAGCATCTATTAGAACAGCTTGAGGATCGCTTGACCTTGACCTGTACTTCGGAAGCTTGGCATTGAAACGAGATGACATGAGATCCAAATCCAGTTGACTGCATCTGAGAATCAAACTGGAAAACACTTCTGGATGAAGTTCCCACTCTCCCGGATGAAAAGTCTGTCTGCTCGGAAAATACGCCTCCCAATTGTCCACCCCTGGGATGTGGATTTCAGACAGACAGCAATTATGAGCCTCCGCCCACTGAATAATCCTGGTTACCTCCTTCATCGCCAAGGGACTCCGAGTTCCCCCTTGATGTTTGATGTAAGCCACTGATGTGAAATTGTCCGATTGAAATCTGATAAACTGGGCAGAGGCTAAATGAGGCCAGGCTAGAAGAGCATTGAAGATTGCCCTCATCTCTAGGACATTTATAGGAAGAACTGATACCTTCCGGGTCCACAGACCCTGAGCCTTCAGAGAACCCCAGACAACTCCCCAACCCAGCAAACTGATGTCCGTTGTCACAATCACCCAGGAAGGTCTGCGAAAGCAGGTTCCCTGAGAGAGACGATCATGAGACAACCACCAAGGAAGAGAATCTCTTGCAGTCTGATCTAATATAATCCTTGGGGACAGATCCGTATAATCCCCGTTAAACTGACATAGCAGACATAACTGCAGAGGTCCGAGGTGAAACCGAGCAAACGGAATGATGCCCATTACTGAAACCATCAGACCAATAACCTCCATACACTGGGCCACTGTTGGCCGAGGGGAAAACTGAAGACCCAGACATAAATTTAACATTTTTAACTTCCTTGCCTCTGTTAAAAAAATCTTAATTTCCAAAGCATCTATTATGGTTCCCAAGAATACCACTCTTGTAGCAGGAACCAAGGAACTTTCTCCTAAATTCACCTTCCAACCATGTGAGCACAGAAAAGACAACAACAACTCTGTGTGGGAGCTTGCTAGTTGAAAAGATGGCACCTGAACTAGAATATCGTCCAGGTAAGGAGCTACAGCAACCCCCTGGAGTTTGAGAACTGCCAATAACGCACCCAGGACCTTTGAGAATTCCCTGGGAGCTGTTGCAATACCGAAAGGAAGGACCACATACTGAAAGTGCTGATCTGGAAAAGCAAACCTCAGAAACTTGTGATGATCCTTGTGAATAGGAATATGCAGATATGCATCCTTCAGATCTACCATTGTCATAAACTGACCTTCTTGAATCAAAGGAAGAATTGACCGAATAGTTTCCATCTTGAAAGATGGAACCCTGAGAAATTTGTTCACCAACTTCTAGGATTGGCCTGAAAGTTCCCTCTTTTTTTGGAACATTAAACAGGTTGGAATAAAACCCTAGACCCTGCTCCTGAACCGGAACAGGGATGATCACTCCCATTTCGGACAGATCCTGAACACAACTTAAGAATGCCTCTCTTTTTATCTGATTTACACAGGCCACAGGCTCCCTAAAAAATGAAGGCTCAGGGACAAAAAGTCTATCCCTATACTGCATAGCCCTCTCTATACATGAGGAGCAGAAAGGGATAGGAGGCTCTATATTGGCATCTAAACATAAATTACAGGTAACAGACTGCAAGTCCTCCTGATCCATAGTACATACTAAATTCAACAGAAAAAAATGCTCAAAAATAAAACGTTACTGTCCCTTTAAAAAAACATCTTATAGAGAAACTTTACTTATTCTTTTTAAACACTGCCAGAAAAATAAAAAAGACAGAAATAGAACTTATAACCCTCAGCACCACTGCATCACAACACACAACTGTTACTGAGGTGCTACGCTTACCCCCTCTCACCAACGGAGCAAAAACGAAAACACAGCTGAAGGCAGGAAAATGTGTTCAACGCTAGACCGCATCAGGAAGCTATACTGCAGTGACAACCAAAAGACCAACTGAAAAAATGAGCCCAAAGATGCACCAAACACCTCCCATTGTGGGTGTGCCCTACCCCCAGCATGAAGCGCTAATGAGAAAACAAACTGCGCAACACGCAGCTCAAAATAAAGTACTACACAAACAGGCAGTTAAAAAGCCTAAACAAACACCAATAAGAGCCTCAAAGCTAAACACACAGTGCCCCACAAAATCTGCCAAATAAAGGAAAATTCCTGCAAACTAGCAGAGTTAACCCCAGCAGTGCCATGAAATTTTCCTCCCAGAAAATAAATAAAGCACTTACCTCCAGACTGCCAGGCAGTAATGGCAGCTCCCCAGGTTTGAAAGGATTCCTTCCTTTTTTTTTTTTCTTTTTTTTTTTTTATTTAGGTTTAGCCATTCCATACAAAGAAAAATACCATAATCTGAACAGAATCACTGTCACGCAGGACAATCAAAATATCTCTATTGATATATGAACAGATCAAAAAACATATAAAAAGAAATTTCAAACTGTAATTTGTCCTTATCCATTTACACAAATCGGATAACATTGTGATGGCTAATATTTTTCAAATATATACATAAATAAAAACAACAAAAAGGACACAACAACACGCAAAAAAAAAAAAGAAAAAAAAAAAAAAAAGGGGGAGAAACCCCCCCCCCCACACACACACACGGAGTCGGATATGATATTATATATCGGCCTCCCTAACTAAATTTTCATTTTCCCTTCTCTAATCTATATTGCAGCCATTCCTTATCCAGGTATCCGGAAATACCTGCAGTATGACAAGCTCAGCGAAACTTACCGAAGGCTACAAAGGGCAGTAAGATCTATAAGGTAACCAAAATTGGATTCATTTATCCTCCTACAGTATACCTTGTTTGGTCAACATAATATCATAGATTTGCGAGATTGATGCATCACCACCATTGAACTTTCTGATACAGATCTTAATCTCGGGCCACTCCCATTTTCCAGTCGCATACCATTTTTGAGCACTAAGAAAATGTCGAATTTGGAAATAAGGAAACCGATTTGAGCTGGGTAGAGAAAACTGCTCCCGAGTCCCTAATAGTCTCCCATGGGAGTATCTGGAGATCATTATTAAGTAGTTGATACAAGTATTCAAGCCCCCCAGCCTGCCAAACCTGAAATAATTTTTGGTCTAATCCTGGTAAAAATGAGGGGTTCCCTCTAATGGTGTTATGTCTTAATTTAAAGACTTTGTTAATAAGATTCTGTAACTTGATATGAAATAAAGGTTGTGTTGCTCTTTTATGATCTAAGCAGAAAATAAAGTTTTGAATTATCTGCTTAGGCAATGTGAGCAAATTATTATAAAATCTTATTACAGACCATAAGTAAATATTCAGATTGGAGTTAGAATCTGTATAGGTAGAATGCTTGTGCAGTAATACATATGATAATCTCAGGTTCAGAGAGAAGTTATAAGGTATTCCACTTCCTGTCTTCACGCACACACACACTCAAACTAAAATATATACAAATCCAGTCAAATCACACAATCCAAGCAATCCAGTATATGAAAGGTAAATCTTTAAGTAAGAATTATAACAAGCTGAGATACGATGCTGAGTTTGGTAACAGGTACTGCTGTATGAGAGATAATGAAAGTTCAAAGCAGGTCCGGTCATATGAATTAAGTATGCGTATTGACAAAGGTAAGTATGACAAGCATAACATATAATTGTTCCCAGTTGTTAACTTGTGTAGTATACGATACCCAACCACTTTGAAGAGGAGCTCTGAGTGATCACAGCCGTTAGCGGTCAGAGGCTGTGTGTGTGTGCGGCTTAGTTCTGGGACGCGGAGAAAGAAGATCCGGCGGCGTAGAGATAAGATTCAAAAATAGAAAGTTCAAAAAGGACTGTAGTTGAATCCAATGAATCCTTAGAGATACAAGTATTGAACTTGTTGAGGTATGACCTAAAGGAAGAAAACTAGAAGCTAACAAGTGTTAGCAAACAAGACACTTCAATTTTCAGGCAAGGAATGATAGTAATTGCCGCCTTATAAAGGGAGGAGAATAAGCTGGGAGGGGATAGCCCTTAAAGGGATATCACAGTTCCCCCCCCTCAAGGAACCACCCCCGAGGACCCCAAAGAAGGTCTCCCAGGATAACGTAGGTGAAAGTTTCTCACCAATCGGGGAGCATGAATGTCAGTAGAGAGTTGCCAGGAATTATCCTCGGATCCGTAACCCTTCCATTTAACCAAATACTCTAGACGACGCCGTCGTAATCTAGAGTCCAGAATAGACTCAACTTCAAATTCTTCCTGATTGTTAACAAGAATAGGTGATGGATGAGACTGACCATGAGTAGTAGGGTCAGCTGTATAAGGTTTCAAAAGCGATACATGAAATGTAGGATGGATTTTATAAGATTCAGGCAATAGTAACCTAACAGCATTAGGATTAACAATTTTGTCAATAGAAAAGGGTCCAATAAATTGATTAGCTAACTTTTTACAAGGAACTTGTAATTTGAGATTTCTTACAGACAATAAAACTTGATCCCCTATTTGGTATGGTGGACTTGGTCGGTGATGTTGATCATAGTAACGCTTTTGATAATTCTTTGCATTTGATAAATGAGATTTTAGAATGTCTAACCTTTCCTGAAGGTTGTTTGTAAATTCTTTGGCATAAGGTGAACTAACCTCAGTCTTTGTAACAGATATGGTGTTTGGGTTGTACCCATAAGTGGCAAAAAAGGGTGTCATCTTAATGGAAGCTGAAAGAGAATTGTTGCATGAGAATTCTGCCATTGGAAGATAAGTTATCCAATCATCTTGTAAGTGGGTGATGAAACATCTTAGGTATTGTTCTAATGTTTGATTTACTATTTCAGTTAAGCCATTGGTCTGTGGGTGAAATGCTGTGGAATATCTAGAGTCAACTTTGATTAGTTTGCATAAAGATTTCCAAAAAGAAGAGGTAAACTGTGTCCCTCTGTCAGTGATGATTATATTGGGTAACCCATGTAATTTTACTATATAATCCAAAAATGTTTTAGCAGTAATTAATGCTGAAGGTAAACCTTTCAAAGGTATGAAATGTGCAAGATGTGTTAGATGATCAATTACCACTAAAATTGTGGTAAAATGTTGTGAGTTAGGGAGGTCGACAATAAAATCCATGGAAATGGTACTCCATGGCTTATCTGGAATTGGCAGAGGTGATAAGAGGCCTATAGGTTTTTTATGTTCAATTTTATTTCTTGCACACACGTCACAATTAGATACATAATTGTAAATTGTGTGATTCATCTCTGGCCACCAGAAAGTTCTTCTGGTTATTTCAATGGTTTTTTGAATACCAGGATGACCAGATAGGGTTCCATCATGGGTTTGTTTTAAGATGGAGTTTCTGAGTGTTTGAGGTATAAACAGTTGAGAGTTATGATAATATAATCCATCCATAATATAATTTGCTTAACCCAAATGGCATTACATTGTATTGATAAAGGCCATATCTTGTTCGGAAAGCAGTTTTCCATTTGTCACTTTGTTTGATTCTTATAAGATTATAAGCCCCTTTTAAATCTAGTTTGGAATAAATGGTGGCTCCATGTAGCCGTTCAAGGAGTTCCGGTATTAGTGGTAGGGGGTATCTATTTTTTACCGTTATGTTGTTTAGAGCTCTATAATCTATGATGGGACGTATAGTACCATCCTTGTTTCTAACGAGAAACATACCTGCTGCTGCAGGAGAGGTTGAATGAGAGATGAACCCTTTACGTAGGTTCTCATCTAGATGTGATCTTACGAAAGTTAATTCGTTTTGAGAAAGGGGGTATATCTTTCCATGAGGTATCTGACTGCCAGGTATTAAATCAATTGGGCAGTCAAATTCCCTATGTGGAGGAAGACTCTCTGCCTCTTTCATGTCAAAAACCTCTGCCAGATCCTGATAAGGTCTGGGTAGAGCATTCTCCAATGAAGCTAGAATACAATGTGGATAGCATGTCTTTAAACAGTATGGAGAGTTTAGTTTTAATTCGTTCACCTTCCAGTCAATGCTGGTGTGACAGACCCTTCTGTCAGGACTGAAGGAGTTAACTGTGTTTAGCTTTAAGAAGCTAATTTCTAAAGACAGGTTTGCTGGCATCAGCTATAATTAAGTTAGTGATAAACATTCCATTGTTTAATCACCTCCAGAGTCAGACTGTTGGTGATAAGGACTCCATTGTGTCTTATGTTTAACTTGTTATCTGCCTAAGTAAAGTAATGTATTCTATTGTATCATGTCAAAGGGCGTGTTCCCTCCATGTAATGTACAACAGTCTGTCAACCCCCATCTGGGGGGTCAGACCTGCATAAATACTAGGCATAGCTTTTAATAAATGACATTCTGTTTTAAACCTGAAATTTGGAGCTTGGTCTCATGTTTGAGGGGAAACTGATCGAGGTTGTGAAGTGCTGATTCTGTATGCAGGACATTGTTCCCTGGTATTAACCCTTGGTATCTTGTTGGTACCGTTACAATTGGTGGCAAGTGACGGAATGAACCTTATCGCCCAGAAGAGCAACTACACAAGCCAGTAACCTCAGGAAGAGGGGGATTATTACAATACTGACTAAGATGGAAGGAACCAATGGGCCCAGCATATCAGACAGAACCCCCGAAGAAGCAAGCTTTGATCGGGCGGTTAAAATAAGACTGGCACATTATGGCCCCAACCCATCTGCGGAAATTATCGACCGGGTCATAGCAGCTGTGGAGGCCAACCTACTTCGCCAAAGCGGCGCTGCAGCAGCCCAAGTCACAGCAACCCGAGTGGAAAAGGGAAAAGTAAATTTTGCAGCTTTTAAAAACTTCCTGGAAACAGAAGGAGAGATTGATGGGTACCTTGCGGATTTTGAGAGGCAATGTGCACTACACAAGGTACCCGCAGAGGACTGGGTCACGATATTATCCGGAAAATTATCCGGCCGGGCCAGTGAGGCTTTTCGGGCCATTCCAGATGAGGAAGTCGAGGATTATAATACTGTAAAAGAGGCTCTGCTCTCCAGGTATGCGGTTACACCGGAGGCATACCGGAGGCGGTTCAGAGACACTGTTAAAGTAGCTGGAGATTCCTACCTTGAGTGGGCATGTAAGGTGCACCGCAGAGCAGCTCACTGGATAGCGGGGTGCCAAGCCGTATCTGGGGAAGAGGTGCTGCAGCTATTCCTGTTGGAACATTGCTTCGACAAGTTACCCGCAGGAGTTCGAGAGTGGGTTCGGGACCGTAAACCCTCCACCCTGCATGAAGCGGCTCGCTTGGCAGATGAGTATACGGATGCCCGCAAACTGGACACTGCTACCACTAAGCCCCCTGCTAGAGTGGAGTACAGACCCCCAGTCACCCCAGCAGCTGCCAGTTACCAAACCCTGGTGCACCGCTATACCACACGGCCTCCGGCCACGAACTACCCTCAGAGAGCCCGGTTCAATTCACGGGGCTACTCACAGCTTATTCGGTGCTTTGGATGTAAGCAACTTGGGCACAAAAGACCAGAGTGTCCCCTAAATGCAGCGAACCAAGCACAGTCCTGGAGAAGACCCGCCGGCGGAATCCCATGTAACCCTCAGCCTGCGGCCCGCTACGTAGAGGCGCAAGAATGCTGGGGCATCCTACATGAAGCAGACCTTGTGCAAGCTGCCCGCTGGAATAACAGGCAACTGGTTAAAGTGAATGGGAAGGAGGTCAGTGGTCTACGGGATACTGGTGCTACCACGACCTTGCTTCAAAAGAACTTGGTGTCTGAGAAACAGCACACTGGAGACACTGTGGCTGTGAGGGTAGCAGGGGGCGCTGTGTTCCGCCTACCTGTTGCCAGGGTACATTTGGATTGGGGAGTGGGCGCTAGACCTGTGAATGTGGGGGTCATGAAGGATTTACCCGCTGATGTTCTCCTTGGAAATACCTTGGCCCCCCTTGGTTCTGCCTACGCTCCTATGGGTCCCGCCGATGTTAACCCTGTGACTACCCGTGCCCAGATCCGTGCAGCAGAGACTGACCCACCTGCTGCTAAGCCCCAGGACGCTGAGCTCAGTAAATCTCTATCCGCTATTGATATGTGGAAGTCCCGTTACAATGCACTGATGAAGGAGAAGAGGAGCGCAGAGGAAAAAGCTTGTTTAGAACGTGAATCTCTGCTAGACAAGCTGCACCGACAGACTGCAGAAAACACCAGCTTGAGAGTGGAACATGAAACCTTAAAGACAAACTTAACGACACTTGAGGAGAAGCTGACGCTGGCTCATAGTGAGGTACAGCAACTCAAGGGCACCCTATGTCAGTATGAAGGGATTGTGGATACCTATAAAGAGCAGGTACAGAAAACTCGTAAAGAAGCTGATGGGATTTTGAAGGACTGTTTAGCCCTAGTCTGGGCACTGAGGAAGTTGAACCCTTGTTTGTATGGACAGGAATTCTCTCTCATAATGGGAATACAGATGGATTGTCCTGGCAAACTGACATGCCTACCACCTCCTAGTCCGGTCATCCCCAGGTTGACCCGCCAAAGGGTCAAGCCGGGTCTGCCGGAGTGTTCCACAAGGGGGGAGCTATGTGACAGACCCTTCTGTCAGGACTGAAGGAGTTAACTGTGTTTAGCTTTAAGAAGCTAATTTCTAAAGACAGGTTTGCTGGCATCAGCTATAATTAAGTTAGTGATAAACATTCCATTGTTTAATCACCTCCAGAGTCAGACTGTTGGTGATAAGGACTCCATTGTGTCTTATGTTTAACTTGTTATCTGCCTAAGTAAAGTAATGTATTCTATTGTATCATGTCAAAGGGCGTGTTCCCTCCATGTAATGTACAACAGTCTTTCAACCCCCATCTGGGGGGTCAGACCTGCATAAATACTAGGCATAGCTTTTAATAAATGACATTCTGTTTTAAACCTGAAATGTGGAGCTTGGTCTCATGTTTGAGGGGAAACTGATCGAGGTTGTGAAGTGCTGATTCTGTATGCAGGACATTGTTCCCTGGTATTAACCCTTGGTATCTTGTTGGTACCGTTACAGCTGGGATTATGTTTTTGTAGCCATATGTAACCAATAATAAAAGTGTGTAATGAGATGGGAATTAGATCAAATGTGATATACTCAGTGTGCCCATCTTTTGTGGTTATGAGTAGTGGAATAGTGTGATGGGTGATGGGTCCATGTTGTGTAAGTGAACCATCTATCAATTTAACAAATACAGGTTTTGCCTTGCACACAATCGGAATTTTATTATTTTTAACAAAAGTTGTATCAATATAGTTTCCTGATGCCCCTGAATCAATCAAGGCTTTGGATTGGATGTTTTTCTGATCCCACTGTAATGAGAAAGATAAAGTCATTTGGGTATCTAATGTTAAATTGTATAATTGAATTTTTTGAAAATGCTTACCCTTCTTTTGTTTGAGAAGTAAAGGGCATGTAGCAACTGTATGCTCCTTGTGAGCGCAGTAGAGACATAATTTCTCTAGTCTTCTCCTGGATTTCTCCTCTGGAGTGAGAGGGCCTTTGATGACTCCTATTTCCATGGGAGTACTGGAGACAGAAGGTTTTTCATATGAAGGAGAGTAGACAGGGTATCTTTTAGGTGTGGTCTCATATTCGGCTCTTTCTGCTTTTCTTTCGCGGAGTCTGCGGTCCAACGTAGTACTCAGCTTTATAAGAGCTGAAAGAGTATCAGGGATCTCTAAACGTGAGAGTTCATCCTTTAATCCTTCCGAAAGTCCCAAACGAAATTGATTTCTGAGGCTGATTTCGTTCCATTGTGAATCATTAGACCACATCTGAAATTCGGTTATATATTCCTCAACCGTGCGTTTCCCTTGTTTTAGTGAGCGTAGCTTGGTTTCTGCAGTAATTTGTGTGTTTGAATCTTCATATAAGTTTGCAAAAAGAAATCCTGTAATGAGTCTAAAATGGGATTGTTATTTTCAAAAAACCTGTTAGCCCAAGTTCTGGGTTCTCCTTGTAAAAAAGAGATAGTTGTACACACTTTAATTCTTTCTGAATGGTATGTGCGGGGCCTTAAGGAAAAAGTAGATGACATGCATTTTTAAAATCCCTAAACTCATTACGTTTTCCAGAAAATGGTTGTGGATATTGAATATGAGGTTCTGGATATTTTGTGGTTTTTGTAGGAAAGCATTCTTTTATTAAAGCTTTTAATGCAACCATTTCAGCTTGTACTTCTGTTAAACCTTTATGTAAGTAATCAAGTTTTTGGTAGATATTGGTTAATTCAGTTTTTACCTCTTGAGGATTCATTTTGCAGGTAATATAGAATTATCCCATATGACTACTTTCTATGGCCTAGATTTAGAGTTCGGCGGTAGCCGTCAAAACCAGCGTTAGAGGCTCCTAACGCTGGTTTTGGCCGCCCGCTGGTATTTGGAGTCAGTGATTAAAGGGTCTAACGCTCACTTTTCAGCCGCGACTTTTCCATACCGCAGATCCCCCTACGCCATTTGCGTAGCCTATCTTTTCAATGGGATCTTTCTAACGCTGGTATTTAGAGTCGTTTCTGCAGTGAGCGTTAGAGCTCTAACGACAAAATTCCAGCCGCCTGAAAATAGCAGGAGTTAAGAGCTTTCTGGCTAACGCCGGTTCATAAAGCTCTTAACTACTGTACCCTAAACTACACTAACACCCATAAACTACCTATGTACCCCTAAACCGAGGTCCCCCCACATCGCCGCCACTCGATTAAAATTTTTAACCCCTAATCTGCCGACCGCCACCTACGTTATACTTATGTACCCCTAATCTGCTGCCCCTAACCCCGCCGACCCCTATATTATATTTATTAACCCCTAACTTGCCCCACACAACGTCGCCGCAAGCTACTTAAAATAATTAACCCCTAATCTTCCGACCGCAAATCGCCGCCACCTACGTTATCCCTATGTACCCCTAATCTTCTGCCCCTAACATCGCCGACCCCTATGTTATATTTATTAACCCCTAATCTGCCCCCCACAACGTCGCCGACACCTACCTACACTTATTAACCCCTAATCTGCCGAGCGGACCTGAGCGCTACTATAATAAAGTTATTAACCCCTAATCCGCCTCACTAACCCTATCATAAATAGTATTAACCCCTAATCTGCCCTCCCTAACATCGCCGACACCTACCTTCAATTATTAACCCCTAATCTGACGACCGGAGCTCACCGCTATTCTAATAAATGTATTAACCCCTAAAGCTAAGTCTAACCCTAACACTAACACCCCCCTAAGTTAAATATAATTTTTATCTAACGAAATAAATTAACTCTTATTAAATAAATGATTCCTATTTAAAGCTAAATACTTACCTGTAAAATAAATCCTAATATAGCTACAATATAAATTATAATTATATTATAGCTATTTTAGGATTAATATTTATTTTACAGGTAACTTTGTATTTATTTTAACCAGGTACAATAGCTATTAAATAGTTAAGAACTATTTAATAGTTACCTAGTTAAAATAATTACAAATTTACCTGTAAAATAAATCCTAACCTAAGATATAATTAAACCTAACACTACCCTATCAATAAAATAATTAAATAAACTACCTACAATTACCTACAATTAACCTAACACTACACTATCAATAAATTAATTAAACACAATTGCTACAAATAAATACAATTAAATAAACTATCTAAAGTACAAAAAATAAAAAAGAACTAAGTTACAGAAAATAAAAAAATATTTACAAACATAAGAAAAATATTACAACAATTTTAAACTAATTACACCTACTCTAAGCCCCCTAATAAAATAACAAAGACCCCCAAAATAAAAAATTCCCTACCCTATTCTAAATTTAAAAAGTTACAAGCTCTTTTACCTTACCAGCCCTGAACAGGGCCCTTTGCGGGGCATGCCCCAAGAAGTTCAGCTCTTTTGCCTGTAAAAAAAAACATACAATACCCCCCCCCAACATTACAACCCACCACCCACATACCCCTAATCTAACCCAAACCCCCATTAAATAAACCTAACACTAAGCCCCTGATGATCTTCCTACCTTGTCTTCACCATGCCAGGTTCACCGATCCGTCCTGGCTCCAAGATCTTCATCCAACCCAAGCGGGGGCTAGACATCCACTGAAGAAGTCCAGAAGAGGGTCCAAAGTCTTCCTCCTATCCGGCAAGAAGAGGACATCCGGACCGGCAAACATCTTCTCCAAGAGGCATCTTCTATGTTCTTCCATCCGATGACGACCGGCTCCATCTTGAAGACCTCCAGCGCGGATCCATCCTCTTCTTCCGACGACTAGACGACGAATGACGGTTCCTTTAAGGGACGTCATCCAAGATGGCGTCCCTCGAATTCCGATTGGCTGATAGGATTCTATCAGCCAATCGGAATTAAGGTAGGAATTTTCTGATTGGCTGATGGAATCAGCCAATCAGAATCAAGTTCAATCCGATTGGCTGATCCAATCAGCCAATCAGATTGAGCTCGCATTCTATTGGCTGTTCCGATCAGCCAATAGAATGCAAGCTCAATCTGATTGGCTGATTGGATCAGCCAATCGGATTGAACTTGATTCTGATTGGCTGATTCCATCAGCCAATCAGAAAATTCCTACCTTAATTCCGATTGGCTGATAGAATCCTATCAGCCAATCGGAATTCGAGGGACGCCATCTTGGATGACGTCCCTTAAAGGAACCGTCATTCATCGTCTAGTCGTCGGAAGAAGAGGATGGATCCGCGCTGGAGGTCTTCAAGATGGAGCCGGTCGTCATCGGATGGAAGAACATAGAAGATGCCGCTTGGAGAAGATGTTTGCCGGTCCGGATGTCCTCTTCTTGCCGGATAGGAGGAAGACTTTGGACCCTCTTCTGGACTTCTTCAGTGGATGTCTAGCCCCCGCTTGGGTTGGATGAAGATCTTGGAGCCAGGACGGATCGGTGAACCTGGCATGGTGAAGACAAGGTAGGAAGATCATCAGGGGCTTAGTGTTAGGTTTATTTAAGGGGGGTTTGGGTTAGATTAGGGGTATGTGGGTGGTGGGTTGTAATGTTGGGGGGGGGTATTGTATGTTTTTTTTTACAGGCAAAAGAGCTGAAATTCTTGGGGCATGCCCCGCAAAGGGCCCTGTTCAGGGCTGGTAAGGTAAAAGAGCTTGTAATTTTTGTATTTTAGAATAGGGTAGGGATTTTTTTATTTTGGGGGTCTTTGTTATTTTATTAGGGGGCTTAGAGTAGGTGTAATTAGTTTAAAATTGTTGTAATATTTTTCTTATGTTTGTAAATATTTTTTTATTTTCTGTAACTTAGTTCTTTTTTATTTTTTGTACTTTAGATAGTTTATTTAATTGTATTTATTTGTAGCAATTGTGTTTAATTAATTTATTGATAGTGTAGTGTTAGGTTAATTGTAGGTAATTGTAGGTAGTTTATTTAATTATTTTATTGATAGGGTAGTGTTAGGTTTAATTATATCTTAGGTTAGGATTTATTTTACAGGTAAATTTGTAATTATTTTAACTAGGTAACTATTAAATAGTTCTTAACTATTTAATAGCTATTGTACCTGGTTAAAATAAATACAAAGTTACCTGTAAAATAAATATTAATCCTAAAATAGCTATAATATAAATGTAATTTATATTGTAGCTATATTAGGATTTATTTTACAGGTAAGTATTTAGCTTTAAATAGGAATCATTTATTTAATAAGAGTTAATTTATTTCGTTAGATAAAAATTATATTTAACTTAGGGGGGTGTTAGTGTTAGGGTTAGACTTAGCTTTAGGGGTTAATACATTTATTAGAATAGCGGTGAGCTCCGGTCGGCAGATTAGGGGTTAATAATTGAAGGTAGGTGTCGGCGATGTTAGGGAGGGCAGATTAGGGGTTAATACTATTTATGATAGGGTTAGTGAGGCGGATTAGGGGTTAATAACTTTATTATAGTAGCGCTCAGGTCCGGTCGGCAGATTAGGGGTTAATAAGTGTAGGCAGGTGTCGGCGACGTTGTGGGGGGGCAGATTAGGGGTTAATAAATATAATATAGGGGTCGGCGATGTTAGGGCAGCAGATTAGGGGTACATAGGGATAACGTAGGTGGCGGCGGTTTACGGAGCGGCAGATTAGGGGTTAAAAGTGTAATGCAGGGGTCAGCGATAGTGGGGGCGGCAGATTAGGGGTTAATAAGTGTAAGGCTAGGGGTGTTTAGACTCGGGGTACATGTTAGAGTGTTAGGTGCAGACGTAGGAAGTGTTTCCCCATAGGAAACAATGGGGCTGCGTTAGGAGCTGAATGCTGCTTTTTTGCAGGTGTTAGGTTTTTTTTCAGCTCAAACAGCCCCATTGTTTCCTATGGGAGAATCGTGCACGAGCACGTTTTTGAGGCCGGCCGCGTCCGTAAGCAACTCTGGTATCGAGAGTTGTATTTGCGGTAAAAATGCTCTACGCTCCTTTTTTGGAGCCTAACGCAGCATTTGTTTTAACTCTCGATACCAGAGTTAAATTTATGGTGCGGCCAGAAAAAAACCCGCGGAGCGTTAACAGCCCTTTTACCGCCAAACTCCAAATCTAGCCGTAAGTCTTTTACAGGCCTGAAAATTATGTTATGTCTTAATTTAAAGACTTTGTTAATAAGATTCTGTAACTTGATATGAAATAAAGGTTGTGTTGCTCTTTTATGATCTAAGCAGAAAATAAAGTTTTGAATTATCTGCTTAGGCAATGTGAGCAAATTATTATAAAATCTTATTACAGACCATAAGTAAATATTCAGATTGGAGTTAGAATCTGTATAGGTAGAATGCTTGTGCAGTAATACATATGATAATCTCAGGTTCAGAGAGAAGTTATAAGGTATTCCACTTCCTGTCATCACGCACACACACACTCAAACTAAAATATATACAAATCCAGTCAAATCACACAATCCAAGTAATCCAGTATATGAAAGGTAAATCTTTAAGTAAGAATTATAACAAGCTGAGATACGATGCTGAGTTTGGTAACAGGTACTGCTGTATGAGAGATAATGAAAGTTCAAAGCAGGTCCGGTCATATGAATTAAGTATGCGTATTGACAAAGGTAAGTATGACAAGCATAACATATAATTGTTCCCAGTTGTTAACTTGTGTAGTATATGATACCCAACCACTTTGAAGAGGAGCTCTGAGTGATCACAGCCGTTAGCGGTCAGAGGCTGTGTGTGTGTGCGGCTTAGTTCCGGGACGCGGAGAAAGAAGATCCGGCGGCGTAGAGATAAGATTCAAAAATAGAAAGTTCAAAAAGGACTGTAGTTGAATCCAATGAATCCTTAGAGATACAAGTATTGAACTTGTTGAGGTATGACCTAAAGGATGAAAACTAGAAGCTAACAAGTGTTAGCAAACAAGACACTTCAATTTTCAGGCAAGGAATGATAGTAATTGCCGCCTTATAAAGGGAGGAGAATAAGCTGGGAGGGGATAGCCCTTAAAGGGATATTACAAATGGGTAAAAAGTCAGAGAAAGAAGAATCAAATTTAAACAGCTTGTAAACTTATGCCAAATCACCACTATATTCCTAACTGAAATAAGGGAAGATACCCTCATTGGTAAAGACTGCTGTGAACAATGTAGAAGAGATATTAAGGACCATGGTTTGACCATGTGCGATTCAAGCTCATATGTAGTAACCAAATTGGACTGAGCAATCCAGTCAATTGCTATCTTAATCAATGATGCCCAATTGTATAATCTAATACTGGGCAGAGCCAGGCCTGCCTCCGTATATTTCTGAGTTAACCTGTTAATCGATATTCAGGATTTTTTAGATTTCCAAAGAAACTTCGAAAACCATGAAGACAAATTCTTCAGGTCCTTATTAAGGATCATAAGAGTTAAATTTTGAAGATAATAAAGAATTTTAGGAAAAATTATAGTTTTAATTAAGTTAACCGAGGCTGTAAGTGATAATGGAAATGCAGCCCAGAGCTTAAGATCTTCCTGGATTTTCTGAAGAGACCTAAAATTTGCCTGATACCACTGTTTCGGATTTCTATGGATCTCTAACCCAAGATATTTAATCGCATTGACATTGCGGAATATTGTATTGGGGAGATCCACATGCTGACGCCCAAGCCACATCAAGTTACTCTTTTCCATATTGATTTTATAGCCCGCAAATGTACTAAATTGCTTTATCGTATAAACCCCTCTCGGGATGGTTACTGCTGTTTTATTCAAAAATAGTAAGATATCATCAGCATAAAGCAGAATTTTCAAATTCTGCCCACCCAATGGAATCCCAGGCAGGACCTCTCGCAGTCTAATCGCCAAAGGTTCCAAAACAATATTAAACAAAAGAGGCGAGAGAGGACAACCCTGTCTCGTACCTCTTTGCAATAATAAACTGGGGGAGATCCTACCATTTACTAACAGATATGACACCGGGTTCTGGTATATTTTTTTAACAAAGTTAAAAAAACTACCCACAAAACCAAATTTAGTTAATGGGATGTCTCCATGAGATTCAGTCAAACGCTTTGACCCCATCTAACGTAAGGACCGCTATATCCTTAAGATCAGACCTCTCTTTAAACTGCTATGTATTCCAGATAAAGTCCACTAAGGTTGTTAACTTCCTTATATTTTTAGAGGAACTACGAGCTGCCATAAAACCCACCTGGTCCGGATGAATCAACCTATTCAGGCAAGAAGCTAATCTCTGGGCTATAATAGAAACTAAGATTTTGTAGTCCGCATTGAGGACTGAAATAGGCCTATAAGAGGCTGGGTCCTCCGGATTTTTCCCTTTTTAAAATCAAAGAAATATTAGCCGCAGAAAAGAGAGAAGAAATTGCATTATCTGATATGAAGTAATTGTTAAATAGTCTTTCCAAAATCGGTATAACCTGGTCTGCTAAACTCTTATAAAATTCGTCCGGTAGCCGATCTGGACCTGCAGCTTTATTAAGTTTGGCCCATGTTATGGCTTTACTTATTTCTTCAACTGAAACCGGCACATTTAGCACATCCAGTTCCTCTTTTTGGATTTTGGGGACAGAGATCAATGACCAAAATTCTGTCTGATTATCTCGATTGAATTCCCCTTCCGAATATAATTGTTGATAAAATCGGAAAAAGGTTCCAGATATTTCATCGACATCAGAGGTACGCCCACCTTCTGCTTGAATTACTGGAATGAGGTTCTTCTTATTCCTAGCTTTAACTAATCTGGCCAGGTGTTTAGCAGAGCTACCATGGATGCCCCTGAACCGTAGGTTGATTTTTGTCTCCTCTTGCTGATGTTTTTGTAGCAGGAAGGCATCTCTTTCCTTTCTACCATCTATATACATATTCCAATTGGCCTTTGAACGGTCCCTGCAGTATTTCTTAAAGGCATTTCTGACTTGATTGGACAGCTGTGTATCCCTAGCCCGAATTTTTATATTCCGCGCAACCATATACCCCTTAATATCTCCCCTTAGAACTGCTTTGGCCGCCTCCCAAAAAACCTAAATTTTATGCAAATGCCCAGAATTAAACCTACAATACTCCTTCCACTTATATTCTATCCAAGACAAAAATCTAGTATCGTTATAGAGATATCTCGGATAGAAAAATCTAGAAGATTTAGTATCACTTCTGTCCTGGAAGAAAAAAACGAATGAGATGATTGCGTGGTCCGAGACCAAGATCTCATCAATCTCTGCCTCCATTTTCGCCACAGACAATGACTCTGTGACTAGAAATAAGTCTATACGTGAGAATGTTCTATGTGCTTTAGATTCACAAGTAAAGTTCTGTATATCCGGATTTAACCTGCGCCATATATCATAGACCTGCAGTTTCTGACAGAATTGCAGAAAGTACTTTGAACTCCTGTTCTCTAAAATATTCTTACATGCGAGTCGATCTATTTCTGGAGTCCTGTTGGGATATTATACTTTCCTGGGTACTGACTTGGTCTTCCAAGTCAGAAATCCTATTTTCAGCCTCTTGCATTCTGCAAGAGAACTGTCTTACTTCTGCTGACAAAGTGGTAATTTCGGATGAAATAGATCCTAACTCCTTTCTGATCATGTCAAATTGAGGTGAGAATAACTCAGACAGCTGGGAAAATAAAGAGTGAGTATCAACCAAATTAGTGACTGGTTCTACCGTAGTATCTAAGCCAAGCTCAGATGTTTTGGCTTTCTTATCTTTAGCTTTAACCGGCATTTTGGGAGAAAAGGATTTCCCTTGCAAAAATTTATCCATAAACCCTTATGTGATAAGTGAGTGCCCAGAAAAAAACACACGTGAACGAGAGAAAAAAAAAAGAAGGGAAAATATATTAAGTGTGTGTATAAGTTAGGGAAGAGACCCAGCCCTTCCTATGTGAGACTAAAATCTCTTATTATTTAAAGAGTATGGCCCAGCCTGGCCTCAGTACATTAAAAGTGCCACACCAAAAAAAAAAAAAAAAAAAATGAGGAAAAAGCAAATACTGAGGGGGAGCACCCGCAAGGGACAATTATTATATTAGCAAGCTCTCTGCTCCTTTTTTCTTTTTTTTTTTTTTTTTTAAAGTTCCAACCAACAGCCTATAATAGGTCAAAAATATGTAAAGTATATGAAAATACTTATACTATATTTATTTTTAAAGCTCTCGGCGTGAAGACACTAATTATCGTCACCCTTTGACCACAAGAGATTCTACCTAAAGGTAACTAAAATAGGCTATTAACCATAACCTCTGACTATCTAGAATTCTACCACAATGTACTTGTTTAGGTCATACTCAAATCAGAATGAGGATTCTATCTCCCCACTAAGAGTTACCGCATATCGTCCACCCCTGAAAATAAATAACAGTTGTAGAAATTACATCATATAATAACAATTAAGGTTAATACACCTGCCGTGGAAAGCTCAGCTCTACCCAGCCAAGCAGGAACGTCTAACTAACTATAATTCTAATACTGCATTTAATCTTTGACATAAACCACAGTTGCATTTAAGGAATAAATTCTTCACCAAACAATCCCTTATCCCTAACACAGGTGCAATCTAAAGCATTTAGTGGGTTTTTGGGCCCTAAAAATGGCTGCCTAGTTATCTATTATAACTGCTCTTCAGAGAACAACCTGTAAAAACGAAAAACTAGGATTAGTAGTTAGAGCCCGTAATCTCAGGCTGATTGTCTTATCTGCAACTGTAGCTATAAAACTTAAACACCTCAAGAATATTGATTCCCTATATTTGGTTAGACTTGATTAGACTTCAGATTACAGTCATAAATCTATTACACGCCTGAAGATATAGAACTAAACAAACGTCAATCTCTCACCAACAGTTGGAGATGGTTATCCACCTTATTATTAAGATAGCAGTAAGCCAGCCATTCTCTACCCAAGCATCAGACTGTAACCCTTCCAATTAGTAACCTTTTAAGACATGAAAAATAGCCATCTGGCTTGAAGTAATAACAGCTACAAGTAATAACTCTGTAAAAAAAACAAAAAAACAAGCAACAATTATAACCATAGCTTAGTGTATCAGTAGTGCTGGGGAAAGATGAGCTTGATATGACCAACAACGTGTCTTTAGCAGGCGGGTTAGCTTTTATACAATTATCTAGGAAAGAGCAATTAGCTTATGCAGCCCCCGCACAAGCTGTTGTAACTTCTCAGCTGAATTCCTTTCTACCCGGAATCCAGCCAGTTATACCAGGCAGCAGGAAAAGTTTATTTGCAGCTTTCCATCACACACTCTAGTCCCGCACCAGGTGTAGCAAAAAGATGCTCTTTCCTTTACCACAGCCACTGACACCCTGGCTGCAATGGGGAACCAAACCTGCAATTTTAGCTCACAAAAGACTGAGCCAGTAAAGGGACTTAGCAATAGTTATAAATGCAAGGGATCTTTTGTTGAGAGTCAAGTGCCCATGCCCTCTTATATGAGGGCAAATAGCAGGCCAAAATTAACCTGTTATCCAGCGGAAACTCTTGAAAGCCTGGAACTGAGCAAAACTGCCCTCCTAGGGAAACCCGGCCCCCACAGATCTATGAATCACAGCCTCGGGATCAACGATAACAGAGCAGCTGCACAGCTAAGCAGCAGGCTGGACCGTTCCCTCCTTGGCTGCTGTACTCCCCTCCAGGGGGGATACCTGCAATACTGGAGCCAAACCTTAGGGCATAGCAGATCTATGTACCATCAACCAATTGCACTAGGCTTGTGTGTTGCCCGCTTTGCTCCTGATGCCTTTTTATCACCACCCAGGACTTTCGGATATCTTAGTGTTCTCGGCTTAACTCTGCTGCTCACCAGGGAGCGTCCATGAGTATGACCGGACTTGCCGCCGAATTGCAACCAACAGGGTCTCCATCTGGGCACCCGCGCCCAGAGTATAGTAACACAGAGGAGCTTGTCTTTAGCCACTGCGGGAACACTTTCTCAATCAGGAGGAGTCCCTCGGCGGTCGCCACTACAGTCCTCGAATACCCCTTTCCAGGGACGGCTTGTAGGGACAATAAAAGAAAAAAGCCGACTGCAGTGCAGTCGCAGCCCAAATAGCTTGTTTAGACTTCCATCTCTCGCGGAGGTCGAAACCCTGCCGAGCGCCACACTCCCAACCTAGGCAAGCTTCCAAGGTAAGTGGCGGAGATCGGGGAGCTGATGATACGGCGTCCTCTCACCACACAGGCATGCAGGTGAACTGCACAACTCCTCCCCCAACGGAAGTCATGGATTCCTTCCTATCATGGACCTGCAACCAAAGTAAAAGACTAATGGCTAGATTTAGAGTTTTGTTGGAAAAGACCAGCGGAGCTAACGCTGCTTTTTTTTCTAGCGCTGCTTCTAAACAACGCTGGTATTTAGAGTTCTCTGAAGGGCTGCGTTAGGCTCCAAAAATGGAGCGTAAAGGCATATTTACCGCCACTTCAAACCTCAATACCAGAGTTGCTTACAGTAGCGGCTAGCTGGAAAAATGTGCTCGTGCACGATTCCCCCATAGGAAACAATGGGGCAGTTTTGGATGAAAAAAAACCTAACACCTGCAAAAAAGCAGCGTTAAGCTCCTAACGCAGCCCCATTGTTTCCTATGGGGAAACAGTTTCTAAGTCTGCACCTAACACCGTAACATGAACCCCGAGTCTAAACACCCCTAACCTTACACTTATTAACCCCTAATCTGCTGCCCCCACTATCGCTGACACCTGCATTTTATTATTAACCCCTAATCTGCCGCTCCGTACACCGCCGCCACCTACATTATAGCTATGAACCTCTAATCTACTGCCCCTAACATCGCCGACACCTATATTATATTTATTAACCCCTAATCTCCCCCCCCCCAACGGCGCTGCCACCTATCTACACATATTAACCACTAATCTGCCGACCGGACCTCGCCGCTACTCTAATAAATGTATTAACCCCTAAAGCTAAGTCTAACCCTAACCCTAACACCCCCCTTTAAATCTAACGAAATAAATTAAATCTTATTAAATAAATGAATCCTATTTAAAGCTAAATACTTACCTGTAAAATAAACCCTAATATAGCTACAATATAACGAATAATTATATTGTAGCTATTTTAGCATTTATATTTATTTTACAGGCAACTTTGTATTTATTTTAGAAACAAAAAGTGTGATGTGAAAAGTGAAGGCGCCTAAACGTGATGCGTGCTAAAGATATGTATTCTAAATATCTTTCAACAAAGGAAAAATTAGTGAATCTGAAAATATGAGTAATAAGATTTGGTAACAATATCCACCAAATATAACAAGGAAAAGTGACTGTAGATTCACAATATGTGAAAAAATGTGAACAAAATATAAAGCGTAATAAACAGTGCCAGTCTAATGAGATATGCTCTAATATCCTTCAACAAAGGAGCAACAAATTCTCAAATCCTGGAACGGACAATGCAGAGTATATGCAGTCTAATAATAATATGCAAATAACCAGCAATATATATGATATCAAACAATGCTAAAATATATAATAAAGTGCAATGACTAACAATAAAAATAGAATCAAACAATGGTGACAGTGCTAGATAGCATAGCAGGATACATACAGTAAGGAACCCAGGCACTACAGATCATAAGTATAGTCCTCATACAAAATCCAACCACTGGAGATATCTCCAAACGTCCACTAAAAAGCGGGTGTGCGGCAGCAAACACTCCTTCCAAGGATGATGGCACCAGCGACGATCTGCAGATAGAGGGGGAAAAAAAAAGGAGGCGCCACAATAGTGTGAGATCGTAGATGACAGAGACCCCCACATATGATACAAAATCACTTACTAGATTGCAAGCACTTGAGAAGTGCCACAGGTGCAGACAACCATTAAAAGCTGTCCAGCGAGCTTATCCTCACGATAGAAGAGCCAGAGGGTTAGCTTCAAAATCCCCCACACGTACTGGAGTCAGATATGAGCCGAACTGGTTCAGGAAATCCCAATCTAGGAAAAATTCAGCTCCCAAAAACTTAGCCAATAAAGAGAAAAATCGGCTGATGTATAAAAAAGGTAAAATAAAACAAGCGTGATGACAGCAAGGTTAAAATATAACAATTAAGTTTATTATAACCTAATACACTACGCGTTTCCCGGTCACAACAACCGTTTCATCAGGTGTAAATTACTAACACAGTCATCACAATATTTAAAACAAATCTCGGCATCTCAAGCCTTACAATGCGCATGCGCGCTAAAACAATGAACCAATGAGGTGTTCATCTGAGCCGACTCATTGTTGATAGGCCAAAAAGGGGGGGCGTGTGGTACCAACCCAAAGTAGGAGTGTTACCTGTCACTCTTAGGAAGCCGCTGTAAAACTCCGCTATGCCCAATAGCAAAAAACTGTTGACAATAAAAAGATATACAAACATAATACTTGGGGTAAAATCACTAGGCTATTGGTCATGCATAGTATGAAAATGTATACCATATTCCACCTTATGACTCCTCATAACAAACTGGCATTAATGCTAATCGAATTATACCCATTATCAATACTCTATATTAGTGTGTATCTACAGAGGAAATAGAAATATGTGTACTATGTAATACAGAGATACACACAAAATGATACTTCTATAAAGTCAGCCAAACAAACAAAAAAAGAACCAATCTCATAGATACTATGATATATATAAACAATGAAAAATCTTGCTAAAAGTACATAAAATTACAAAACAATATCCACTATCAGATAATAGCTGGAACCATAAAACCCATATCAGGTGATACAAATAAGTATAATAAACATTAGAATTATACCAATGAATAAATAAATAAAAAACATCACATAACATATAGACAGAGTGACAGGATAGCACCCCATAAATGGGAATAATAAGTAGGAGCAAATAATATATATATATATATATATATATATATATATATATATATATATATATATATATATATATATATATATATACACAACAAAGGGGTTTTTTGGTTACGCACACCACAAAAGGACTGTTTAATTTTAACACACATATTGTGGGAGTGCTACCAAAGTGACCAAAACAATTACAAAACAACAAAAAGTATTGGTGCACATCCAACCACTTAAGTCCACTCTTTCATGGCATATTTGTATATGCTTCTGTCTGCCAAATATACATTTGGCAGACAGAAGCATATACAAATATGCCATGAAAGAGTGGACTTAAGTGGTTGGATGTGCACCAATACTTTTTTGTTGTTTTATATATATATATATATATATATATATACAATATATGGGTATAAAAATATAAAATATATATATAAAAAATATATATATGTATAGAAAACACTATAAAATACTCCTGGAGTGGGAAAAAGAAACTGTAACCGGCTCAGGGATCAACTGTTGGGGCATAGTTTTTTTGCAAAAAATGAGTATCAAACAGAAATGATATACATCTATACACAAATAAAAAAGGTACTAACAGTGACACAAAACTATGATAAAAACTCAATGATAACTCAATTAAAAGCTGCCATGTCTATGTTTTCATTGAGACCATGGGGTTTGAGAGTTTTTAATTTCCATATCCAATAGGTCTCTCTTTGTCGCAAGTGTATGAATCTATTTCTACCCCATTTGGGAGCTACATATTCTATAGGGAGAATACTATATGTATCTATTTCCCCCGAGTGACATTTTTCCTTATGGCGAGGAACACTATGATTCACCACTTTATTCTTCACATTTCTCATGTGCTCACCCCATCTCTTTTTGATGGGTCTTGAGGTTCTCCCAATATACTGAACCCCACATTTACTTTGTAGTAAATATACAACAAATGTTGAGTCACACGTGAAATGTGAAGAAATATTAAAAATTTCATTGGTGACATAGGACTTAAATTCAGTAACATTGCCCACCGTGTAGTTACAGAGACCACAATTAGTTTTCCCACATTTAAAAAAAAAATTTCTTTATCTTTAAAAAGGAATTAGTACTATACTTATTCACCGCCTTATTTGTAGGCTTTCTCATTAGGATCTTACTTGGTGCTAATTTATTTTTAAGGGTCTGTGCTCTCCTAAAAGTACAAATAGGGGTGTCATCCAGTATTTGTTTCAAAACTGGATCACTTCTTAAAATGAACCTGTATTTTTGTAAAATATTCTTAATTAAATTATGATTGCTGTTATATCTAGTAATGAACCGAGGATTATTATTCATTTTGGACTTATATGATAACTTTTCCTCTTCAGAGTTACATTTGTATTCATATTTATCCTGTTTATTTAAATTAAAAAAATCCGATCTCACTTTATTTCTTGCTTTTTGATAGCTTAATTCTATAAGGTTCGGTGGATAGTCTCTCGCAAGGAACCTCTCTTTTAATATTTGTGATTGTTCATCAAAAAGAGACAACTCAGTGCAATTTCTGCGTATTCTGCAGAATTGGTTAAATGGAATGTTCTCTTTCCACGGTTTATAGTGGTTGCTTCTATAGTTCAGATAACTATTCGTATCCACAGTTTTGAAAAAAGTTTTAGTTAAGATAGATCCTTTTGGATCCCAATATAATATAAGGTCCAAAAATTCAATTTGTTCCTTAGAGATATTAGAGGTGAATGTCAAGCCCATATCGTTGGCATTTAGGGATTCTACAAATTCCTTAGCCTCAGACTCCGTTCCATCCCATATAAAGAGCAGATCATCTATATACCGGCCAAAAAGGACCAGGTTCGCCCCCGCTGGGGAATAGTATATATACCTCTCTTCAAAGATCCCCATAAAGAGGTTAGCAAAGCTAGGGGCGAACCTGGTCCCCATGGCCGTGCCCTTTATTTGCAGAAAAAACTGCTCCTGAAACACAAAATAATTGTGCTTTAACACAAAGGAAATAGCATCCAAAAGGAAAGTTTTCTGCTGTTCAGGCAAATAGATATCCCTAGATAGAAAATTATCGATAGATTTTATCCCTAGATCGTGCGCTATATTTGAATAAAGTGCCGATACATCACATGTCATCCAAAGTAAATTTTTTGTATCTAAATTGTTTAGTTTCGATAATTTGTTGATTAAATCAGGTGTATCTTTTATATAGGATGGTAAACATTTCACTTCTTTTTTAGAAACAAATCTATGTATTCAGATAAATTGCACGTGAGATTCCCGATCCCTGATATAATCGGGCGACCGGGAGGATTAATTTTACATTTATGAATTTTGGGGAGGTGGTAATAGTACGCAAGACTGGGGGTACCAGGGTTCAAGAATTATTTTTCTTTCTTGGTGAGGATCCCTTTATAGTATCCCTCGTCAATAAGTTTGACCAGGCTAATCATATATTCTTTAATGGGATTGAATGAAAGTCTCTTATAGTACTCAGGATTAAGTAAAATACGATTAGCTTCGCCCACATAGTCACCCCAGTCTTGCAGCACTATTCCACCTCCCTTATCCGCCTGTCTGATCACTAGGGAGTGATCCTTCGCTAAATTAGATAAGGCTTTTAATTCATAAACATTCAGATTCAAGACCTTATTTTTATTTTTACTTTGATTGTTCATAGAGCTAAACTCTTCTAAAACTAAGTCCTGGAAAAGTTGAATATTATGATTGGTAATGGGTGGATTAAAATTGGATTTCAACATTAGATTAGAATGAACAAAATCATCGAACAGAGAATCACATAGATCTTCTGGTTCATAATAGATGATATCTGCAGAGGGTCTTTCAGCCATATCATTAGTGACTATTGATATTTGTTTGTCTTGTTTAAGTTTTTTTATCACAAAAATATTGTTGTAATGACAACTTTCTGATAAATTTATTAAGATCAACAAATAATTCAAAGATATTATGTTCATTTGAGGGACAAAAGGATAGCCCTCTATTTAGAACACAAATCTCTTCATTGGTCAAAACATGGCTGGAGAGGTTAAATATACCATCTTTCATTCTTTTAAGTTTCTCCCTTTTGGTAGATTTTGCTCTTCCTCTGCTGCCACGTTGGCGTATGTTCTTTTTCTTGGTGGAGGAGTATAAAATCCTTCTTTTACATAATTTGTTTCCATTTGTTTTAATCTGATGGGTATTTGTCTTTGATGTTGTCTGTAATAGTCTTGTTTTTTGTCTACTTGAAAAAAATGTGGTCTTTCTACTCTATGTTCAGATTTTGTATTACAATATGCTGAATTAGAAGGTTTAAAATTATGACCCTTATTATAGGAATGACTCGTATTTCCAAAATCCCTATCCTGTTCTCTTCTATACCAGTCATTGTCTTCTTTTCTAAAATCTACAGAGTTATTTCTCTCTTTATGTTGTTCTTGGGGATAAAATCTCTCTTTATGTCTCCAAGTAGAATTATATTGTCTAGGAGAATTATATCCCTTATTAAAATTATTATTATGATACACATGCTCTCCATTTTTATGAATTAAATTCTTTCTTTTATCTTTCGGTTTCTTATATTCTACTTGTACCCAATCATCTTTTTTAGAAGAGTACTTTATATTAGGGAGCTCCTCTAATTCTGTAACCTCTTCCATAACAGTCTCAGAAAAACTTTTATTTGTATAAATACAGCCTTCTAAATAATCTTTTTCGTCTCTAGCTAGTTTCTTGGCTTTGATCTTAATTAATTTCTTTTGGTATTTATCCGTTCTCTCTAAAATTTCTTTATTTTTGTTTTCATAATCAGAATGTTGTTCATATTTAAGAAGGGCTGCTTGAAGTTCTTCTATTATAGATTCAATATTACTCAACAACATTTCTCTGTGTTCAATCAATAAATCTATTAATTTAAAAGAACACTCTGATAATAAATTTTGCCATTTTGATGTTAATTCAGCATCATTAGTAAATGAACATAATTTGGATAATCTAAGACCTCTGGGTATGTGCCCCTTAAGTTTATATTTTTTTAAAGTGTCAATATCCCACCAGTGTCTGTGTTCTTGTTTAAGTGCATCTTCAAGTTTCATAAATAATTGTGTCATAGATAGATTATTATTGTCTATGGATGTAGATATCTCCATAGAGTTATCACAAGTACTCAGAGTCAAACGAATTTCAGAGTCAAGCAAATTTCTTTACTTTGCATTTCACAATATATAAAAGAGTGAATAAAAATTAAATTATCTTATAAAATATCTTATATAAGTTGCTCTTCACCAAAGCCTAATAGTAGAAACTAAAAGTGTGATGTGAAAAGTGAAGGCGCCTAAATGTGATGCGTGCTAAAGATATGTATTCTAAATATCTTTCAACAAAGGAAAAATGAGTGAATCTGAAAATATGAGTAATAAGATTTGGTAACAATATCCACCAAATATAACAAGGAAAAGTGACTGTAGATTCACAATATGTGAAAAAATGTGAACAAAATATAAAGCGTAATAAACAGTGCCAGTCTAATGAGATATGCTCTAATATCCTTCAACAAAGGAGCAACAAATTCTCAAATCCTGGAACGGACAATGCAGGGTATATGCAGTCTAATAATAATATGCAAATAACCAGCAATATATATGATATCAAACAATGCTAGAATATATAATAAAGTGCAATGACTAACAATAAAAATAGTATCAACAAAAAGGAGAAACTTAAAAGAATGAAAGATGGTATATTTAACCTCTCCAGCCATGTTTTGACCAATGAAGAGATTTGTGTTCTAAATAGAGGGCTATCCTTTTGTCCCTCAAATGAACATAATATCTTTGAATTATTTGTTGATCTTAATAAATTTATCAGAAAGTTGTCATTACAATGATATTTTTGTGATAAAAAGCTTAAACAAGACAAACAAATATCAATAGTCACTAATGATATGGCTGAAAGACCCTCTGCAGATATCATCTATTATGAACCAGAAGATCTATGTGATTCTCTGTTCGATGATTTTGTTCATTCTAATCTAATGTTGAAATCCAATTTTAATCCACCCATTACCAATCATAATATTCAACTTTTTCAGGACTTAGTTTTAGAAGAGTTTAGCTCTATGAACAATCAAAATAAAAATAAAAATAAGGTCTTGAATCTGAATGTTTATGAATTAAAAGCCTTATCTAATTTAGTGAAGGATCACTCCCTAGTGATCAGACAGGCGGATAAGGGAGGTGGAATAGTGCTGCAAGACTGGGGTGACTATGTGGGCGAAGCTAATTGTATTTTACTTAATCCTGAGTACTATAAGAGACTTTCATTCAATCCCATTAAAGAATATATGATTAGCCTGGTCAAACTTATTGACGAGGGATACTATAAAGGGATCCTCACCAAGAAAGAAAAGAAATTCTTGAACCCTGGTACCCCCAGTCTTGCGTACTATTACCACCTCCCCAAAATTCATAAATGTAAAATGAATCCTCCCGGTTGCCCGATTATATCAGGGATCGGGAATCTCACGTGCAATTTATCTGAATACATAGATTTGTTTCTAAAAAAAGAAGTGAAATGTTTACCATCCTATATAAAAGATGCACCTGATTTAATCAACAAATTATCGAAACTAAACAATTTAGATACAAAAAATTTACTTTGGATGACATGTGATGTATCGGCACTTTATTCAAATATAGCGCACGATCTAGGGATAAAATCTATCGATAATTTTCTATCTAGGGATATCTATTTGCCTGAACAGCAGAAAACTTTCCTTTTGGATGCTATTTCCTTTGTGTTAAAGCACAATTATTTTGTGTTTCAGGAGCAGTTTTTTCTGCAAATAAAGGACACGGCCATGGGGACCAGGTTCGCCCCTAGCTTTGCTAACCTCTTTATGGGGATCTTTGAAGAGAGGTATATATACAATTCCCCAGCGGGGGCGAACCTGGTCCTTTATGGCCGGTATATAGATGATCTGCTCTTTATATGGGATGGAACAGAGTCTGAGGCTAAGGAATTTGTAGAATCCCTAAATGCCAACGATATGGGCTTGACATTCACCTCTAATATCTCTAAGGAACAAATTGAATTTTTGGACCTTATATTATATTGGGATCCAAAAGGATCTATCTTAACTAAAACTTTTTTCAAAACTGTGGATACGAATAGTTATCTGAACTATAGAAGCAACCACTATAAACCGTGGAAAGTGAACATTCCATTTAACCAATTCTGCAGAATACGCAGAAATTGCACTGAGTTGTCTCTTTTTGATGAACAATCACAAATATTAAAAGAGAGGTTCCTTGCGAGAGACTATCCACCGAACCTTATAGAATTAAGCTATCAAAAAGCAAGAAATAAAGTGAGATCGGATTTTTTTAATTTAAAGAAACAGGATAAATATGAATACAAATGTAACTCTGAAGAGGAAAAGTTATCATATAAGTCCAAAATGAATAATAATCCTCGGTTCATTACTAGATATAATAGCAATCATAATTTAATTAAGAATATTTTACAAAAATACTGGTTCATTTTAAGAAGTGATCCAGTTTTGAAACAAATACTGGATGACACCCATATTTGTACTTTTAGGAGAGCACAGACCCTTAAAAATAAATTAGCACCAAGTAAGATCCTAATGAGAAAGCCTACAAATAAGGTGGTGAATAAGTATAGTACTAATTCCTTTTTAAAGATAAAGAACGTTTTTTTTAAATTTGGGAAAACTAATTGTGGTCTCTGTAACTACACGGTGGGCAATGTTACTGAATTTAAGTCCTATGTCACCAATGAAATTTTTAATATTTCTTCAAATTTCACGTGTGACTCAACATTTGTGGTATATTTACTACAATGTAAATGTGGGGTTCAGTATATTGGGAGAACCTCAAGACCCATCAAAAAGAGATGGGGTGAGCACATGTGAAATGTGAAGAATAAAGTGGTGAATCATAGTGTTCCTCGCCATAAGGAAAAATGTCAATCGGGAGAAATAGATACATATAGTATTCTCCCTATAGAATATGTAGCTCCCAAATGGGGTAGAAATAGATTCATACACTTGCGACAAAGAGAGACCTATTGGATATGGAAATTAAAAACTCTCAAACCCCATGGTCTCAATGAAAACATAGACATGGCAGCTTTTAATTGAGTTATCATTGAGTTTTTATCATAGTTTTGTGTCACTGTTAGTACCTTTTTTATTTGTGTATATATGTATATAATTTCTGTTTGATACTCATTTTTTGTAAAAAACTATGCCCCAACAGTTGATCCCTGAGCCGGTTACAGTTTCTTTTTCCCACTCCAGGAGTATTTTATAGTGTTTTCTATACATATTTTTTTTATATATATATATATATTTTATATTTTTATACCCATATATTATATATATATATATATATATATATATATATATATATATATATATATATATATATATATATATATATATATATATATATATATATATATATATATTGCTCCTACTTATTATTCCCATTTATGGGGTGCTATCCTGTCACTCTGTCTATATGTTATGTGATGTTTTTTTATTTATTTATTCATTGGTATAATTCTAATGTTTATTATACTTATTTGTATCACCTTATATGGGTTTTATGGTTCCAGCTATTATCTGATAGTGGATATTGTTTTGTTATTTTATATACTTTTGCAAGATTTTTCATTGTTTATATATATAATTTTTTTTTTTTTCACTTCTTTTTATTTAATTTTTAAAAAGAAAAAAAATGGGTGAAATATACAAACACTTTTTCATAACAAAAATTGCAGCTTTAGCTTACAGAATTCCATACATTATGACAGTTATCCTGAATGTCTATTGAACACTTCTCTGTTCCTTAAAAAAAAAAAAAATTTTTTTTTTTTTTCCCTTTCTCCCTCTTGCCCCATCCTACACAGTACTTTGTATTAATCAAAATAAAACACACAAAAGGAGAATAAGGAAAAGAAACAAATAAAGGGAGAAAAAAATAAAACAGAGGAGAATGAATACAAGCTAGTAATGAAATAGTTTACAGTTCCACACAATAAGTATAATAAAAATCAATTTATATTATCTCTCAGTCTTGCGTGTACAACCAATAATGTTGCAAAAACCCTTCTACTTCTAAAGTAATGAAGGGTAGAGCGTTTGTTATCGGGGAGATAAATTGTAATTGAATTGGCCGGGGCCATGATAAAATGAGTGTCTTCCATTTGGAAAAAAAAAGATCTAAATTGTTTTGCTGAGGTTGGCTTCAAATCTTGCAATTCAATATTCATTTGTAATTTCATACAATCTACGAATTCAGCCAGTCCAGGGGCACCGGGGGACCTCCATCTTTTGAATATCAAAGAGCGCGCGGCCAGAATGGCCATGTTTATCAGTCTTTGTTCTCCGGGTTCTGTCCTGCCTTTCAATAAAAACAGACAATGAAATAGTGTCATCTGGAAATTCTCATGTACATATTTATTTACCCAGTAGTTTACCTTGGCCCAGTATTGCTTAATTTTAGGGCAATACCACAGGCAGTGTGTCAGGTCTGCTCTCTCCTTATGACATTTAAAGCAATTACTGGTATGTTTTCCTTTTGCCCATTTACTCTATCTGGCGTTAAATAATAATTGTTTATAACTTTCACTTGTGATTCTCTCCAACTGATTAGTGTCATCGCTTTTTCTGCAAGATCTATACTATTTTGCAGGTGTTTAATTTGGATTGTTGGAAAATATTTAGCTATCTTATCCTTAAGTTTATTAATACGTTCTACTCCAGTTTTTGTTAGTAGGGATTTATACCAGTATGATATTGATCGTTTACCTGTTTTATATAGTTTAACCCCGGAATCTATTTCCGGTTTATTCCAGTCATATCCATATAAAGATATTTTTTGGAAGAAGGTAATTGCATATTTGAAGATATGCATAAAAGTCTTTTGGTGAAGCCCTATATAGTTGTCTCAATTCCTGGAATGTATATATTAATCTCGAATCTTCGTGTTTTAGCTGAACTAAGTTTATCAATCCACTGTCACCCCATTTCCTAAATACGTTATTTTCTATACCTGGAGTAAAATCCAGTATGCCTATAATAGGAAGGTATCGAGAGATCTGATAGGAGTACTCCATTGATTTTAAGTACTTCTGCCAGGCTTGTGCTATATTTGCAATTGTACTCAGAGAACTAATGTTACTTGGTAATTTATTATATGGATAGTGTAATATCGCTTTTAGATTGAATGGCTTTACTAACTCCGTTTCTGTTTCGTAATATGTAACATAGTTGGCTTCTGTGATCCAATCAACCCCAAACTTAGCTAATGTCACCCAGTTATAAAATTGTAAATTAGGAAGTGAGAGTCCCCCAAATTTCTTTGCTTGTGTGAGTTTCTCTATAGACATAGAATGTCTTTTTATCCCCCAAATAAATTTAGCACATGAGGTGTTATATCTGTTTATATCTTTCTTTAAAATAAATAGTGGTAAATTTTGTAATAAAAAGATTATTCGGGGGAAGAAAATTGTTTTTAAGAGCATTATTTTTGCCGAAAGTGAGAAATAATGGATATTCCATCTTTTCATGTCAGTAATCAGTTTATCGAAGAGTTTGTCATAGTTCAGATGGTACCAACATCTGGGATCCCTTCCTAAACTAATTCCGAGATAATGTATATAATCTACTTCTTTAAATAAATGTTTTGAATAGCTCTTTGTAGTTTTATTTATCCATAGTATTTCAGATTTGTTTGAATTTATTTTATAACCTGAGAATTGGCTGTAACATCGAATTATTTCTAGAATTTTTGGGATGGTAATATTGGTGTTTTGTAAAAATAAAATTATATCATCTGCATATAATGAAATAACCAGATTTTGGTTCCCTAACTTGATGCCATCTATTTCATTTCTTAGACTGACAGCTAAGGGTTCCAATGCTAAGTTGAATAGCAGGGGTGACAGTGGGCAACCTTGTCGTGTCCCCCTGTAGAGCCTGACATATTGTGTTAACTCCCCATTAACTAGCAGTTGTGAACGTGGCTTATCATAAATTAATCTGAGGAATTTGACCAAATTTCCAGTAAATCCAAAGTTAGTAAGTGATGTAAACATGTGGTCCCATACTATAGAATTGAATGCTTTTTCGGCATCGATTGTTAATAGGGCGAGGTCTGGTATTCTCTTTTTATTGGGATGCTGTAATTTGTTGAAATAATGTTCTAAAGTTAAAAGTACTCTGCGAGTGTTACGAGCTACGTTTCTACCTGGCATAAAGCCTGACTGATCTTCGTGGATTATATCACCCACCACTTTTTTCATTCTGTCTGCTATGATAGACATACAGATCTTATAATCATTATTTAATAATGATATGGGTCGATAAGACCCCATGTCTTCAGGAGGTTTCCCTTTTTTATGTATCAAAGTTATTGTTGAGTCTGAAAAATATGGTGATTTCATTTCATTCTGGGAATAATAAGTGTTAAAGAGCTTTGTTAATGTGGGTGTGATGTCATCTTTTGTAATTTTATAGAATTCTGCAGTAAGACCGTCTGGTCCTGGTGCCTTATTTATCTTAGCTTTGTTAATTGCTATCTCCACCTCTACTTTTGAAATGGGTGTGTTAAGTTGTTGCAAAGTTTCCGCTGATATTTGCGGAAGCTTTATTTTTTGGCAAAATAATGTTTTTTCGTGATCATCAGTGGGTGTCTCAGCATATAATTTTTTGTAGAAATTATAAAATGCATTAGATATTTCTATGTTTTCTGTATGTGTTTTTGTTCCTTCCTTTATTATTGTAATCAAGTTCTTACTTTTTCTAAGCTTAATAACTTTCGCAAGATGTTTGGCGGATATCCCCTGGTGCCCCTGGTAAAAGGCTCTTGTCTTCAGATCTTCCCTTGCCCATTTGTCTTTCAAAAACATTTCCCTTTCGAGTTTTGCTTCCGTATATCTCTTCCATGTTAATGAACTTGGATAATTTAAATATCTATTGTACATATTTCTAAGTTGATTTGCAAGTTGAAGCTCCCTGTACTTATTTTTCTTTTTCACTTTAATCATATAGGCTTTGATTTCGCCTCTAAGGACCGCTTTGCCTGCCTCCCAAAAGGTTTCAATCTTATTAAAATACGTTTCATTGAGCATAGAGTATTCTTTCCATTTTCCGCACAACCAGTTAACGAATGACTTATTATTTATCATATAACTTGGAAATCGAAAAGAGTTAATATTTCTATTTTGTCGTATTTTAATTTGCATGGCAATAATTGCGTGGTCAGAGATAATTATTTCCTCAATCTGAGTTTCAATGTCCAGACCCAGTAGTTTTTCTTCTATCAGAAACATATCTATCCTGGAAATTTTTTTGTAGGCTTTAGATTCACATGAATAACTACGTGTATCTGGGTTTTGTAAACACCAGATGTCTTTTAAATTTAGTGTCTTACCCAGTTCTCTCAGTACTTTTGCCTCCCTCTGATAAGCATTTTTATTTTTTAACTGGAACCTATCTATCTCAGGATACATCGTTAAATTAAAATCCCCTGCAACTATTAAGTTTTCCCCTATATAAGGAGCAAGTTTGTTTTTAATTTTGTTCCAAAACTCAATATCTAGCTTATTTGGACCGTAAAAATTACACAATGACCAAATCTTTCTATCAATTTCAACTTGTAGGATTATGTATCTACCTGCTGGGTCTAGTTCTTGTTTTGTTATTTTGTAAGACATCTTGTTGTTAAACATTATTGCGACCCCACATTTTCTTTTATTACAGGGAGTCGCAATGATATCTGACAGCCAACTGGTTTTAAGTTTGGGGATTTCTAATTCCTTCAAGTGTAATTCCTGTAAGAAGATGATATCTGGAGCATGTTGTTTCAAAGTTTTTAATATTTGTTTGCGTTTCATGGGGGAAGCAATACCTCAGACGTTCCACAAGACTATTTTAAGAGCTGTCTGCATTTTAATACTATCTTGCTTATATAAAGTAAAAAATATTTAATCCACTGAGTTCCTGGGGTCCTTATTAGGCTGCTATTAAAACAATAATAATAAAAAAATAAAAAATTTGGGAGCGTTAACTGCCTAGTGACATAGTTTAAAGAATAAGAAGGGCTGTACAAAAAAAAATGTAAAAAGGATAATAATTACTCAGTTCAAACTCTCTACCCTCCGAGTTAATTACTTGCCTTGGAGCAATAAAGTGTTCAAGTAGTGTAGTACTGTACAGAATTACCATAACCATTATAGTTATCTTTATCAATTTACCACTTGAACTTTCTCTGTCATTAGCGTATATCTATCTTAATGTTCCTATTAATGCAATAGGCTTCAACCTCTTCTTTTGAGTTTAAGATGATTGAGCCTTCTTTCTCTGTAATTATTATTTTAGCCGGGTATCTTAGAATAGCTTTACAGCCGGCTTTTAATAGCCCTGTGCAGAAAGGGGCCATTACCTTTCTTTTTGACGCTGTGTCTGTTGAAAAATCTTGGAAAATTTAAATTTGTTTAGTTCCTATCATCAAGGGTTGTTTTTTCCTGTACTGTCTCATTAAATATATTTTGTCTTGGAAGTTTAGATATTTTATAATTACCATCCTAGGTCTAATGTTTCCATCTGCATATTTCCTATTGCTCCTGGTTCTGTGTGCTCTCTCAACCATTATTTTCTCTACTGGTGACTGTAATCCCAATAATTGGGGTAGTGTGGTAGCCCCAAAAGTTAACAGATCAACACATTCTGGGGTCTCAGGTAAACCGATTATTCTTATATTATTTCGGCGAGACCTATCCTTGAGGTCATCTACTTTAGCTTGGAGACTACTAATTTGGCCCATATATTTTGCATTAATCTCGTCTTGTAGGTTATGTTTATCTTCTAGATCAGATACCCTTGATTCTACTTCTATAATTCTTTTTGAGAATTGTTTAATCTCAGCAGATAGTCCTGCAATGTCTTTCTTAACTAGATCAAATTGCGGTAGCAATAGATCCGCCAGCTGGTTAAGTGTCATTTGCTTTTCGGGGTTAAGTGTTGTATGTGGTTGTGTTTCTGTATCAGCCTCTGGTCCTGTATCAAGTGCCATTTTGTTTTTTTTGTCTTTTCTGGGTGGTATTGCGGGGGATCTGGGTTTAGTGCTCGTGATATATTTTTCCATCAATTATACCTTTGTCTGTTAAATCACGTGAAGTGATTATAGAGTGTGTGTGGTTTAACTAGACTTAAAGTGTGTTTATAAATTTATATGTGTACCTAGACAAATATATATAGCAATATATACATACATATATAAATGTACGTGTGAATGTATTAGTGAGGACTAGATGTGTGTAGCTCACCCTAAAATTCTATTCATATGTGCAAAACAATTGTGTATCAAGACAATTGTGTATCAGTGAGGAAAGAAAAAAAAAAAAAATTAAAAAAAAAAAAACAGAACACAAGTGCAATGTGATACTGCCCAGATCCCTATTCTAGAAAATTTCAATATCTAATGGTGTCAGACCCGTGTCCTTCACCAGGTCCTGATGTCTAAACCTTCTTCACGAGAACAATATTCAGAACATTTATCTGTAGGTTTATGTCACTGACTGTTTTCACATAAATTTTTAAAGAAACCTTAAGTTTTTCAAAACAACTAGCTAGCTCTATCAACTGCTCTCTCTTCTTAGCAATTTGTTTCTATACTAATTACTTTCAAAGCTATACAGCCTTCTACCTGTACATGAAATCCCTTGCTTTTTGGTTAATTAATCACTTTGACTACCAGACCTAGAAAAATATTATCTTAAGCTTATGCAGTGAATATCTTCAGCAACTACAGTTATAAATTAATCATGCAGCGTCAGAAAACATCCTGGAAAGTCTGTCTTAAGTCTTTAGCAAAAAGTCCATTTAAGCAAACCAGTAGCTTTATAAGGATGTTAAACTTTATAGTCCAGTATTTCACTAATGGAACTTGAGTTAGGTCTTGTACTTGGGTATTTTATTAGTTGAAAAAGTTCCACATGCTTTTATTCCACAATAATACAACAGCCCAGCTCCTTTCTGTATGCGTTACAACTTTTAGGGCTTCTTGTTTAGTCACAGTTACACGTCTTTCCCCTTTTAAGCAGAAAATCAACAGCCTTCTGTGTCTCACTTGGCCTTTAAATACTCCTTCTATTTAGTTCTCTTGAGTTTTATCTTCTGAAATAGCCCAAATACTTTTGACAGAATCTGATGCTGCATACAGAAAGGAAAACTCCTTAACCCTTTGTATCTTACAGACTTGTTAGATTACAGCTAGTAGATATTACAGACAGCCTTGAGAATCATATTTATAGCTCACCACTATAAGCTAATGGTTTCCAGTTCTTTCCAGGCACACATCCAGTCTTTCTTATATAATATATAAAGAAAGCAGTAATCTCCCAGTCGTTGAGAATACCAACTTCAAAGAACATGCAATGTTTAGCTCAGTAAGTTGTATCAGCGTACTTACCCCCTCCAACCTCTTCACGGCTCTCTTGTTATCTTCTCTTGACACCGGACCGCCATTTGGGAGACCTCTCTCCTGGGCGGTCGACTAGCTGGGTAGTTTAGTTGGGAGCTCCGAGCTCCTGCTTGTTCCTTGCTCCGGACGCCGCCTTCAACTCAAGCTTTATGGAGGGGGTAAGAGGAATTCTGCTGTTCCAGTATCTCCTCGAGCAGCGGACACCTTTCTGTTTAGTATGTATATTTCAACCGGCACTTGTGGTTACCTCTTAGTGCGCTGCTGCTCTTGTATGCCAAGCTTACTGGGATACGGCTACAAGGGGTGAATGTTCGACGGGTAGTAGTCTACTGTTTTGCTGCTGTAGGCTCTGACTTTGTCTCTCTTGTGTTTGCGGCTAGGCCCAACTAGCCTGTATAGGAGCAGAGGACTTCCGTTTTCGGCTTCTTAGACTCCCCGGGCGGGGTGTGAATTCTCCCGGCAATAGGGCTCTGAGTCTGGGGTTCTATAGGTGATTAGCTCTATCAACTTGAGAGCTAGAGCGCACGCTGTTACCTGGACGCTCCTCCCACCGGAAGTCCTCTATATCATAGTATCTATGAGATTGGTTCTTTTTTGTTTGTTTGGCTGACTTTATAGAAGTATCATTTTGTGTGTATCTCTGTATTACATAGTACACATATTTCTATTTTCTCTGTAGATACACACTAATATAGAGTATTGATAATGGGTATAATTCGATTAGCATTAATGCCAGTTTGTTATGAGGAGTCATAAGGTGGAATATGGTATACATTTTCATACTATGCATGACCTATAGCCTAGTGATTTTACCACAAGTATTATGTTTGTATATCTTTTTATTGTCAGCGGTTTTTTGCTATTGGGCATAGCGGAGTTTTACAGCGGCTTCCTAAGAGTGACAGGTAACACTCCTACTTTGGGTTGGTACCACACGTCCCCCCTTTTTGCCCTATCAACAATGAGCCGGCTCAGATGAACACCTCATTGGTTCATAGTTTTAGCACGCATGCGCATTTTAAGTCTTGAGACGCCGAGATTTGTTTTAAATATTGTGATGACTGTGTTAGTAATTTACACCTGATGAAACGTTTGTTGTGACCGGGAAACGGGTAGTGTATTAGGTTATAATAAACTTAATTGTTATATTTTAACCTTGCTGTCATCACGCTTGTTTTATTTTACGGTTTTTATACATCAGCCGATTTTTCTCTTTATTGGCTAAGTTTTTGGGAGCTGAATTTTTCCTAGATTGGGATTTCCTGAACCAGTTCAGCTCATATCTGACTCCAGTACGTGTGGGGGATTTTGAAGCTAACCCTCTGGCTCTTCTATCGTGAGGATAAGCTCGCTGGACAGCATTTAATGGTTCAGTCTGCACCTGTGGCACTTCTCAAGTGCTTGCAATCTAGTAAGTGATTCTGTATCGTATGTGGGGGTCTCTGTCATGAACGATCTCACACTATTGTGGCGCCTCCTTTTTTTTCTCCCCTCTATTTGTATTTATTTTAACTAGGTACAATAGCTATTAAATAGTTATTTACTATTTAATAGCTACCTAGTTAAAATAATTACAAAATTACAATATTACCTGTAAAATAAATCCTAATCTAAGTTACAATTAAACCTAACACTACACTATCAATAAATTAATTAAAAAAATACCTACAATTAATTACAATTAAATAAACTAAACTAAATTACAAAAAACAAACAAAAAACAATCAATCAGATTGAGCTTGCATTCTATTGGCTGTTCCGATCAGCCAATAGAATGCAAGCTCAATCTGATTGGCTGATTGGATCAGCCAATCAGATTGAAATTGAATACCTATCTTAATTCCGGTTGGCTGATAGAATCCTATCAGCCAATCGGAATTCGAGGGACGCCATCTTGGATGACGTCCCTTAAAGGAACCTTCATTCGTCGTCTAGTCATCGGAAGAAGAGGATGGATCCGCGTCGGCTGCCTTCAAGATGGTCCCGCTCCGCGCCGGATGGATGAAGATAGAAGACGCTGCCTGGATGAAGATGTCTACCGGTCCGGATATCCTCTTCTGCCCGGATAGGATGAAGACTTCTGCCGCTCCAGATGTCTTCTTTTGTTCCATCGGTGCTCGGCTGAGTGAAGACAACTCAAGGTAGGGAGATCTTCAGGGGGGTAGTGTTAGGTTTATTTAAGGGGGGTTTGGGTTAGAGTAGGGGTATGTGGGGGGTGGGTTGTAATGTTGGGGGGTATTGTATTTTTTTTCACAGGCAAAAGAGCTGATAACTTTGGGGCATGCCCCGCAAAAAGCCCTTTTAAGGGCTGGTAAGGTAAAAGAGCTGTTAACTTTTTTAATTTAGATTAGGGTAGGAACATTTTATTAGGATGAACAAACAACGAATGGAGGTGGCGCCTACGGCTGTCTAACAGTAAATTCGAATCACTTGATAATGCTTATATAATTTAACAGTATGTAAAACTATTTGGGGATAACAAATATAGACATATAATAATTAGAAAAAATAATAATAATTGGAAAAAATAAAAAATGTGTAAAAAAGCACAGGCAAATTGCTATATTAAAAATATATACATTTATTTAGATAATTCTAAAACATTCCCCACAACAAATTAATCAGTGGAATACCCCCCTAATATAATAACACTGGTGTTATATTAAAATACTTGAAACTCACATTCACTTTGATGCCAATACACTTATAATCTATTAAGACTCTAAAAATGAAATATTAAAGCAGCCTTTTCATGATCACTATAATAAACAAATATATTGTGTTCAATTATATATAACAAATAGCTGGTGGTTAATCCAACAATATATGGATCACTGCAGGGTTAAGCAAAGTCTATATATTTATGTCAGTTCTTGCAATTCAGGTATCAACCACAATAGTTCAAGAAACTTGGCTACGTTAAAGATGTGAATCTTCTTAGAAATAAATTTTCAGCAAAAGTTTCAATGTGTAACACAGGATGAGCTTTAAGCGGTGTCTCACACTAACCCAGTAAATCAGCTGTAGGGGTGGAGTCTCTATTTCTGCCGCTTGTGTTTGTTAAAAGTCCAATGGATTTGAAACAAATTGATGTAAACAGAATCTCTCTTTTGAAGTGTGCACACTTACGATGATCTCCTATGCTCTTTCAGTGTACTCCTACCGTTTTTTCTGCTTGTGAAGAGGATTCCAGTCACAAGTAGCTTTGCGGTTCTGGGAGCCGGAGCATATAACAACAAACAGTCAGCTGGTTGTCCTCCTTGTAATCATGTCGGGTAACAGGTTCGGCCCTTCTATAAATAAATCTTGGGGTTCTCCCTAAGGTTTGTCCTATTAGTGGGTCTTTCAACAAAAGGTGCCAATGTTTATTTACAATTTTTTGGAATTGCTTGTGTTGGGCCGAGTATGTTGTAATTATTGGGACCTCCAATTCCCTATTTAACTCATCAGTGTCTGTGTTTCTATCTTTTTTTTTTTTAAGTAGTTTATTTCTATCTAGATGTTTAATTTCATTAGCTATCTCTGTAATTTTTTCGGTGTTATACCCCTTTTGTCCAAATCTTTGTATTAGCGTTTTAAACTGCTCCTCATAGTCAACCAGATCTGTACAATTTCTACTCACACGTAATAGTTGACCCTTCGGGATATTACTTTTCCATCTTGTGTGGTGACAACTCTTAGAGTCTATATAATTATTGGAGTCAACTTTTTTAAAATATGTCTTAGTTCTTATTTCATTATTCTTTACCTCTATCTCAATGTCAAGGAAACTAATCCTCTGATTACTACTTTCGTAGGTAAATTGGAGTCCAAAGCGGTTACAGTTAAGGTCCTCCATAAACAAAATTAACAATTCCGTATCACCCTTCCATATAAAAAACAAGTCATCGATATATCGTCTATAGAGCACAAGGTTCGCACCCCACGGGGATCGGTCAATTACCTCATTTTCAAATACCCCCATAAATAAATTTGCATAACTGGGTGCGAACCTTGTGCCCATAGCCGTACCTTTGACCTGTAAATAAAATCCATTTTCGAATTTAAAATATTTCTTACTCAATATGAACTTGATACAATTTAATAAAAATACGCTCTGAGAGCTAGTCATTTCTGAATCTCTACTCAAAAAGTATTTAATCGCTTCAACTCCCAGTGTGTGTTCTATATTGGTATATAGAGAGCTGACGTCACAAGTGACCAGCACAAAATTGTCTTCCCATTCTATGTCTCTCAGGACTCTTAAAAAATGTGCAGAATCAGAAATGTAGGAGGGTAGTTCCTTTACATAGTTTTGTAAAAAATAATCAATAAATTGGGACAGGTTTGAAGTGACCGAATCAATGCCCGATATTATAGGACGTCCTGGTGGTTCTTTTATATTCTTGTGAATATTTGGGAGAAAATAAAAAATTGGTGTTCTAAAGTTCTTTATTAATAGAAACTTATATTCTGATTCCGTTAGTAGACTCATAGCTTTTGCTTCATCAAGCATTTCTTTCAATTTACCTTGGTATTCATCACCGGGATCACTTAACAGCTTTCTATATGTTGTTTTATCATTGATTAATCTATAGGCCTCAGTTGTATAATAACCACTATTCATGATTACTACACCCCCCTTTATCTGCCTGTTTTATCACAATATCTGTTCTCGCTTGTAATTCTTTTAATACAGTTTTTTCTTTTAAACTTAGATTCCATTTTTTATTTTTAATTTGGTTTGTATTAATTTTTTCAAGATCTTGTTTTACTAGTTTCTAAAAAGATTCTATATAATTGCCTTTCTCCTGGGTGGGAAAAAATGAGACTTGGGTTTAAAGTCAGTATGAATATATTCTTTACTTTTTCTCTCAACAGATTTGTCAATAGCAATTGGATTTTTTATAAAATACTTTTTAAGCGTCAGTTTTCTCACAAATTGATTAATATTGATGTAATGTTCGAATGTGTTTAAATTTGATGTAGGGGCGAATGATAACCCTTTGTTCAATATTTTTTCCTGTACTGCAGTCAATTTTGTATCACTAAGATTAAAAATTCAATATTGCCTATTTCGGTGTCAACTTGTTTTTGATTTACACATTTGGTATCATTTAATAGTCCCCTGGCTCCTCTCCCTCTTCTCCCTCTCTTCTCCTTTTTCCTTTCGGTGGGTCGTGGTTTCTCTCTCTGCCCACCTCTAAAAAATCACTTGATGTGCCTGCTCTGGGGGGTGACTGTTCTACTCCATTATCTAATATATTAAATCTATTATGAATGGGGATTCGCCAGTTTTGCTGTGCTGGTTCTAATGTCCTTTTATTTATTCCTGTCTTTGGTTCATTAAATTCCTTGTTCCTATTATACCAGCCTTGATGGTATTGCCTATTATCTTCATATTGTCTATAATATTTATTTGTGTCTCTCCGATAATCATTCCTTTGATAATTAAAATACTGGTCATTATAATCTCTGCGATTTGGGTAATAGTTCTCTTTGTTCATAAATTCTTGTTGATACGGATAATCTCTATGTCTATAGTCTCTATGTATATTTCTGCCCCTATATGAATTTTCCTGTTCATTATAGTTGATCCATGATTGATGGTTAACCCTTCTTCCCCCTCTAATTTGGTCTCTGGGTTGTTTCTGGTCTCTTCCTTCATGAATCATAGTATTCATATTATTTTTGTGTTCATATCTATCTCCCTGTTGTCTCTGGTCCTGTTCTTTTGAATCTTTCAAGAGTGGTACTTCTTGCCTGTTTTGTGGTCTATTTTCTTTCCTTTTACTAAATAATACACTGTTTTTATTACAGCATTCTCCTTGTTCTTCTGCTTTATTATCATCAATTTTGTAATCATCTCTATCTCTCTGGAACTTTTTCCATTTATTATTTAATAGATCAGTATTTAAATCTCTCAGTTTTTTTTAATAATTTCACCTTCCTTTTCCTGAGATTTACTATCTTTCCTCTTCATATCTAGTTGTATTTTGTATTTATTCATTTCTTCATTAATTTCCTTTATTGCAATGTTTCTTGCTTTAATAATAATACTAATTAAATCAAGTGATGCCTTTTCTAATACCTCAAACCATTCTATTTTAAGATCTGTTTTTAATTCGAACGGTACCATCCCTACTTCCACATATTTTTCCATGAATTTCAATTCTGTTTTTATTTTTAATTCTTTAGTGAGTCCTCAAGATTGTTGAGGATGCTATTTATATCTATATTCGAGTTAGCTGATGGAGTTTCAACAATTTGATTATTATTCTCCATAGCTGTATCAATGGCCAGCAATAAGGTATCTCTAGTCTTAAAGATATTCATTTTTTAAAAAAATTAATGCTATTTAACAAATTTTAAATCAACTTATTTGATAAATTCAACTGTCTTTGTGGTGCTTAGCTCAGTTAACACTAGTGAGAAAATGCATACATACAAACAAATACGATTTGTGGTGACTGAGATTTAAGCTAATGTTAGACTTGCCTGCCTCACTAACTGCACTTCTCACAACTTGTGCAGTTAACTAAAATACAAGGATGAACATACAACGAATGGAGGTGGCGCCTACGGCTGTCTAACAGTAAATTCGAATCACTTGATAATGCTTATATAATTTAACAGTATGTAAAACTATTTGGGGATAACAAATATATAAGGAAAAAATGTGGCAGTCCTGGAGATTGTGAATAAAAGTCTTTATTAAACAAATAGTGTTTAAAAGCGAAAGGCACACACAGATAAAAGCACACCAGGTGTGGCACTGTCTGGCTTACGCGTTTCGGCTTGGAGCCGTAGTTATAGCCTGTAGTGCTATGTGTCACACCTATAATATATCCATACCTAAAATCTAATTGGTTAAGAGATAAAGACACACCTGTTGCTTAACTACTCTATACAATGCTGAGTAATACACAGACCTCCTATGCAATTAAGGCACTAAACTAACATGATAATATACAGAGTCTGGTAAAGTGAAAAGTAAAATAAAACAGATAGAATACACACGATCTAAATAATGTGAGAGAAATTACTAATGTGCTGAAAATTAAGTATTAAATGTACAAGGGAATCAACAATGAAATACAATATATTCAAAATATTGAGAAAACAAAAAAGCAAAAAATAATAAGAGTAAATACATCCTATATACCCTGACCCTAAGTGTAATTCAAAATAAGCTCAAAGGCATAGAAGAAGGAAGGTGTCCTTGTTAAATCACTCTCGGAATGCTAGAGGGGGGGGGGGTGATTGCTTATACTAAATGCTAAATACAAGATCTAAAGAAAATCTATACTGATAGTTCAACGTGTTGAGTACTTCTGTATGCATGAAAAGCATATATAAGTAAGGCTTAAATATAGCAGATACATGGTTAGCAGGATGCTCCCTGAAGGATTACCACAGATTCATAATGTCATACTTAGAGTTGAGACCATTGGGGATACGAGTGCTCATTGTAAAAATCCAATGTGCCTCTCTCAACTCAAGTAGACGATCTATGGAACCCCCTCTTTTAGGTCTGTAGACCTTTTTTATGGCACTCCAGGAAAAAGAAGACAAGTTACCCCCATGATACACCCCAAAATGCTGAACTACAGGGGTGCTGGATTTGGCTGTATTGAAAGAGGAAAGATGTTCCCTAATTCTAGTGTTTACATCTCTGGAGGTGAGACCTATGTATTGAATTTTGCATATTGAACAATTAAGAACGTAAATCACATTTGTGCATGTGCAATTTAAGAGTGTTTTAATGTTAAACGTTTTTCCTGTAACGTAACTTGTAAATGTGTTCCCTGTTTGAACAAACTCACAGGGTTTGCACTTCTTATGGCCACATTTATGCATGCCCTGGTGTCTGATCCAGGCACATGCTTGATTGGTGTTAGTGGGCAGCATAGTGGGAGACAACAGAGATCCTAATGTAGGCCCTTTCTTGTATGCACACCTGACCCCCCTTTTAACTGTTTCAATTAGTTTATCATCCGCCTTAAGTATATTGAAATGTTTACGTATGATAGAAAAGATGTCATAGTATTGACCACTATGTGTAGTGACAAAGGTCACTCCATCAAAATGCTTAGAGTCAGTTCTCTGTCTGTCAACCAGAAGGCTAGCTCTGGTTTTGAGATTAACTGTGTGTTTGGCCCTACAGATGGCTTTTTTTTGGGTATCTTCGTTGATATAACCTAGACTCAAGATCTCTGGCAAGTGTCTTGAAGTCACTGTCATCCGAACAGTTCCTTTTGAGCCTGATCATCTCTCCCTTAGCAATCGCTTCAGGGACACATGTTTCGGATGACAGCTCGTACCAAACAGGACAGAGTTCCCTGAGATGGGTTTCCTGTAGGAAACTGTTTTTACTTTACCATTGGGGAGTCCTATTAGGGTAAGATCTAGGAAATTGGCACTTTTGTCATTAGACTCAAAAGTAAATTTGAGATTCATATCATTTCTGTTAAGGTATGAACAGAATTCTTCTGCCTGCTGTTGGGTTCCTGTCCAAATAAAAATCAAATTGTCTATATATCTCTTGTATGTGGATATATAGACGCGGAAGGGGTTACTATCTCCAAAGATGTGGAAGAATTCCCAGAACCCCAGAAAGAGGTTCGCATACGAGGGGGCAAATTTCGCCCCCATCGCTGTTCCACATCTCTGGAGATAGTACACCCCCTCAAACACAAAAAAATTATGTGTTAGGAGGAACCCTACCACTTTCACAATGAAACAATTGAAGTCTTCAGTGTAATTTGCAAAATTATCAAGGAAAAAACATATGGCCTTCAGACCTATGTCATGGGGTATACAGGAGTAGAGTGAGACAGCATCCACAGTCAGCCATCTGGATTGAGATGTCCAGGTAACATCATCCATTAACTGCAAAACATGTTTGGTGTCTCGCAAATGCGAGGGCAGTGAAGTTACCATCGGCTGTAGGATGCTGTCCACCCACTCAGATAGATTACACAACAGGGAGTCTACTCCACTCACAATGGGGCGACCCTTGACTTCAGAGAGGGACTTATGAACCTTGGGAAAATGATGAAAAGCGGGAATCTTTGGAAAATCAGGAACCAAATATGCAAAAGTTGTCGAATCAATGTAGCCTGATTCCATTCCCTCATCCAAAAGATCCACAAGTTCCCTCCTGAAGACAGAGGTAGGATCACCTTTTAGGATGGAATAATCATCCTTATTATTGAATTGCCGTAATGCCTCAGCAACGTAAGCTTCCCGGTCAAGAACAACAGTCATTCCACCTTTATCGGCTTTTCTTATAGTGATATTGGAATTGTCTTTTAACTCTTTAACTGCTGTTCTTTCCCTGAAGCTTAGGTTGTTCTTGGGTCGTTTATTCGACTGTTTGAGGGCAATAAGATCCTGTTCCACCCTATTGTAGAAAGTTTCCACAATATTTCCCCTGACCTGTATAGGGTAAAAAGTGGATTTAACCCTCCTAGAGGGGCCTCTACTGTATGTACCTTGCGAAATGTGTGTGGACTCTGACTGTAGTTGTTGCAGAGAAACCACATCACAGGTTTGTGAAAAAGAGAGAGACTCAACGTGAGTTTAAGCCCCCTGTTGTTCACTATCAGTAACCCCATTGGTAGTGGCAAAAAACTTTTTCAAAGTGATATTCCTAATGAATTTGTTACCTAATATACCTAATATACAGCTAGATTGTAACACCTAGTACAGTGTAATAATAACAATAAGATCAGCTTCATGCAGCTACAGGTGTAACATTATAATACAATCAGCACAAGCTATTAACTACCTAATATATAGCTAGATAGTAACACCTAGTACAGTGTAATAATAACAATAAGATCAGCTTCATGCAACTACAGGTGTAACATTATAATACAATTAGCACAAGCTATTAACTACCTAATATACAGCTAGATAGTAACACCTAGTACAGTGTAATAATAACAATAGGATCAGCTTCATGCAGCTACATTTGTAACATTATAATACAATCAGCACAAGCTATTAACTACCTAATATACAGCTAGATAGTAACACCTAGTACAGTGTAATAATAACAATAGGATCAGCTTCATGCAGCTACATTTGTAACATTATAATACAATCAGCACAAGCTATTAACTACCTAATATACAGCTATATAGTAACACCTAGTACAGTGTAATATTAACAATAAGAGTCAGCTACATGCAGCTACAGGTGTAACATTATAATACAATCAGCACAAGCTATTAACTACCTAATATACAGCTAGATAGTAACACCTAGTACAGTGTAATAATAACAATAAGATCAGCTTCATGCAGCTACACTTGTAACATTATAATACAATCAGCACAAGATATTAACTACCTAATATAAAGCTAGATAGTAACACCTAGTAAAGTGTAATAATAACAATAAGAGTCAGCTTCATGCAGCTACACGTGTAACATTATAATACAATCAGCACAAGCTATTAACTACCTAATATACAGCTAGATAGTAACACCTAGTACAGTGTAATAATAACAATAAGAGTCAGCTTCATGCAGCTACATGTGTAACATTATAATACAATCAGCACAAGCTATTAACTAACTGATATACAACTAGATAGTAACACCTAGTACAGTGTAATAATAACAATAAGTGTCAGTGTCATACAGCTACACCTGTAACATTATAATACAATCAGCACAAGCTATTAACTACCTAATATACAGCTAGATAGTAACACCTAGTACAGTGTAATAATAACAATAAGAGTCAGCGTCATGCAGCTACACTTGTAACATTATAATACAATCAGCACAAGCTATTAACTACCTAATATACAGCTAGATAGTAACACCTAGTACAGTGTAATAATAACAATAAGAGTCAGCATCATGCAGCTACATTTGTAACATTATAATACAATCAGCACAAGCTATTAACTACATAATATACAGCTAGATAGTAACACCTAGTACAGTGTAATAATAACAATAAGAGTCAGCATCATGCAGCTACATTTGTAACATTATAATACAATCAGCACAAGCTATTAACTACCTAATATACAGCTAGATAGTAACACCTAGTACAGTGTAATAATAACAATAAGAGTCAGCTTCATGCAGCTACAGGTGTAACAATATAATACAATCAGCACAACCTATTAACTACCTATTATACCGCTAGATAGTAACACCTAGTACAGTGTAATAATAACAATAAGATCAGCTTCATGCAGCTACACTTGTAACATTATAATACAATCAGCACAAGCTATTAACTACCTAATATACCGCTAGATAGTAACAACTAGTACAGTGTAATAATAACATTAAGATCAGCTTCATGCAGCTACACGTGTAACATTATAATACAATCAGCACAAGCTATTATCTACCTAATATACAGCTAGATAGTAACACCTAGTACAGTGTAATAATTACAATAAGAGTCAGCTTCATGCAGCTACATGTGTAACATTATAATACAATCAGCACAAGCTATTAACTACCTAATATACAGCTAGATAGTAACACCTAGTACAGTGTAATAATAACAATAAGATCAGCTTCATGCAGCTACAGGTGTAACCTTATAATACAATCAGCACAAGCTATTAACTACCTAATATACAGCTCAATAGTAACACCTAGTACAGTGTAATAATAACAATAAGTGTCAGCTTCATGCAGCTACACGTGTAACATTATAATACAATCAGCACAAGCTATTAACTACCTAATATACAGCTAGATAGTAACACCTAGTACAGTGTAATAATAACAATAAGAGTCAGCTTCATGCAGCTACACTTTTAACATTATAATACAATCAGCACAAGCTATTAACTACCTAATATACAGCTAGATAGTAACACCTAGTACAGTGTAATAATAACAATAAGATCAGCTTCATGCAGCTACAGGTGTAACAATATAATACAATCAGCACAAGCTATTAACTACCTAATATACAGCTAGATAGTAACACCTAGTACAGTGTAATAATAACAATAAGATCAGCTTCATGCAGCTACAGGTGTAACATTATAATACAATCAGCACAAGCTATTAACTACCTAATATACAGCTAGATAGTAACACCTAGTACAGTGTAATAATAACAATAAGAGTCAGCTTCATGCAGCTACAGGTGTAACATTATAATACAATCAGCACAAGCTATTAACTACCTAATATACAGCTAGATAGTAACACCTAGTACAGTGTAATAATAACAATATCAGCTTCATGCAGCTACAGGTGTAACATTATAATACAATCAGCACAAGCTATTAACTACCTAATATACAGCTAGATAGTAACACCTAGTACAGTGTAATAATAACAATAAGTGTCAGCTTCTTGCAGCTACATTTGTAACATTATAATACAATCAGCACAAGCTATTAACTACCTAATATACAGCTAGATAGTAACACCTAGTACAGTGTAATAATAACAATAAGAGTCAGCTTCATGCAGCTACATGTGTAACATTATAATACAATCAGCACAAGCTATTAACTACCTAATATACAGCTAGATAGTAACACCTAGTACAGTGTAATAATAACAATAAGAGTCAGCTTCATGCAGCTACATGTGTAACATTATAATACAATCAGCACAAGCTATTAACTACCTAATATACAGCTACACAGAAAGTCAGCGCACCCAGCACAAAAGGGAGACTCAGGCAGTAGGAACATGTAGAAATGTGATTTATTGCAATGTTTGTCAAATCCACATTACAAAGCTTATCAACGTGTAATGGCTGGCAGCACCAGTCAGGGAATAAACAGGTCAGACGCGTTTCCTATTGCATAAAGCACAAAATCCTCAGTGACCCTGCACCACTCCCACCACTTTGGTCATTTTATGTGTACAGGAAATCCTCCCACTTAATTGATGGTCCAAAAACTGACCCTTTCATGACCAAAATAGTGGGTGTGTGTGAAAGGGAACTTGTTTTGCAAAACTTACAACAACTTAAAAGCAACAGTTAATATAATACAAAGAAAAATAACTGTCATATAAAGCATGCTATAACCATTCACAATTATTACATGAACAAAGTAAATCTTTGTAATTTAGTTACTATATGTGAAAAATAAATAAATAAATAGAATTTGCAATGTAAGTTATTAGTGACAGAAATACAAAAACCCATACTAAAATAAATGTTGGATGCTATTGCACTATTGATCTACATACAATTTCACGTCCCACTCTGAGTTCAATCCCTTAGGAAGACGTGTATCTAAATGAAAAATCCAAAAGACCTCCTTTTTACTCAAAATTACTCCTCTGTTACCATCCCTAGGGTGTCTGGGTATGAGTTGGATGGCCTGAAACGTCAAAAGGGAACTGTCAGAATTGTGACATTTTTTAAAATGCATGGATACTGGAGTAGTAGACTCCGGGTCCTCTATAGAACGTAAGTGTTCCAGAAAACTTTCAAGGCGCGGGTCGTTTGACCTACATACTGCCTCAAACAACCCTTGCATGTAAGAAGATAAATGACATAGCAAGAACTGCAAGTCATATGCTTCCGAATTTCAAAAACTTTGTTGTTGGTAGTAGACACAAAACTTGCTCCAAAAGAAGCATAGGAGCAAGACTTGCACCTCTTACTACCACATTTGAAAAAACCTGGTTTAATAGAAAGACAATTTTTTCTCTGTTGGGGTCTTGGCAACATAGACGGTGACAATAGATTACCTAAAGTTTGGGCTTTTCTTGATACAAAACAAGTGCCTTCTTCAAGTATGGACTTAAGACTATCATCAGTACCCAAAATTGGAAGTGCCTTACGGATAATATCACATAATTTACCAAACTCAACACTATATGCAGTAATAAATTTAAGTTTATTAAATCTACTCTGTCTTTGAGTACTATCAGAGTAGAAGAGATCTTGTCTTTCTACCTGATCCACCTCTCTTTTTACCTCGGCAAGGGTTGTCTCAGAATACCCTCTCTCAATTAACCTCGCTGTTAGATCCTCAGAATGTTTCAAGTATCTATTTGGGTCACTGCAATTACGTTTTACCCTTATATACTGGCTCTTAGGAATAGATTGAATAGTGTGTCTTGGGTGACACGACTTGGCATTTATGACTACGACTCTTCAGACATAGAGGTCATGGGTTCCGCTACGGTACCAACAGCAGGAACAACTTATTTTTCTTTAGGTATACAGGAGGATGTTCCATCTTCTTCAAATTTAACACAGTCAAAAAACGAGTGGGGCCCCCAGAAACCCCATGTCAGAAGAAAAAAGTACGCAGAGGGGGCCGCGGAAGGTCAGGCCCATCAAGAACCAACAAAAGAGACACTAACATTACAGTCTCGGCGATACCCACAGAGAAAGAAGACAAATCATTTCCAGAAATATGCCTAAATACTATTAATGTTATCAATCTTTCTTCCACAGCTTTGACAACTACACAGGTAGAAGTTTTGTCTTTAGGACTGGGGTTCTCTCCCACTGCACATTTTAAGTTATTTGATACAATTGTTGACCTGAATAGATTTGTGAGGACACTTGTCCTAAAAAAACATTTTTTAGGTTCAACTAGTCAAAATGTGCAGCGGGATGAGACTCCAAGTCAAAGGCAATATGGGTTTGATTTTTCAGATCAATGTTCAGTTTTGGATCTTTTAAAACTAGACTCTGACAATCTAGATTTTAGTTCCCAGATGACAGGAAAAGAACCAGATATCTCTAGATTAAGAAATAAGTCAAAGTTTTACCCAGTGCAAGCTAGATCTAGTGCTATTGAAGTCTTTCAGAAAACTGTTGAACAGGAATTACAAAAATTGTCCATTAAAGAACCCCCTTCTCATAAAAACAATTTATCCAAGGTGCAGTATTTAGCCATAAAGCAGTTGAGGGAGAATCAGGATTTGGTTATACGCAATTCGGATAAAGGGGGGAAGGTGGTTGTGTTGGACCGTGAAGCATATCTTACAGAGGCTTTCAGACAGTTGTTTGATGTTACAGTGTATGAGAAACTCAAATATAACCCCATTTTTCATTACAAAGCAGAATTGCGTAAGCTACTTGAGGAAGCACTACGAGAGGGGTTAATTAAGCAATCTAATTTTGATTTTCTCTACAATGAACATCCGGTCATGAGCATATTTCACTATCTGCCTAAGGTCCACAAACAAGCCATCAACCCCCCTGGTAGACCCATTGTGGCTGGAATTGGCTCATTAAATGAGCCACTTTCTGAACTTGTTGATGGTTATCTACAACCATTTGTTTTGAATCTTACAAGTTACATTAAGGACACGTCTGATGTGATTAAACAGATGGAGAGCCTTCATTGGCGTGAGGATTATACTTTTGTTACCATCGACGTGGTCTCACTGTATACTTGTATCCCTCATGACAAGGGTATACAGGCAATTGAGTTTTTTCTTGATAATCATTCTAATTACGATGAAGCTTTGAAATTGTTCATTAAGAATTCTGTTGAGTACCTCCTCACACATAATTTTTTTCTGTTTGAGGGGGATTTCTATCTCCAGAGGCGTGGGACAGCTATGGGGGCTAAATTTGCCCCCTCGTATGCCAACCTGTATATGGGTTGGTGGGAGCTGTCCCACGTCTATGGAGATGGGAACCCCTTCAGACAATATATACATTATTATGGTCGCTACATTGACGACGTCTTGTTAATTTGGAAGGGTCCAATATCTCTTCTTGAACAATTTCTGGAATATTTACAAAACAATTCATTGAACTTAAAATTTACCATGGAATTTAACAAACTTTCAATTTCTTTTTTAGACATTGAATTACACTCAAATTTGGTAACTAACAGCATTGAAATAGAATTGTTTCGTAAACCAAGTGCAGGTAACACTATTCTAAATGCCAAGTCGTGTCACCCAAGACACACTATTCAATCTATTCCTAAGAGCCAGTATATAAGGGTAAAACGTAATTGCAGTGACCCAAATAGATACTTGAAACATTCTGAGGATCTAACAGCGAGGTTAATTGAGAGAGGGTATTCTGAGACAACCCTTGCCGAGGTAAAAAGAGAGGTGGATCAGGTAGAAAGACAAGATCTCTTCTACTCTGATAGTACTCAAAGACAGAGTAGATTTAATAAACTTAAATTTATTACTGCATATAGTGTTGAGTTTGGTAAAATATGTGATATTATCCGTAAGGCACTTCCAATTTTGGGTACTGATGATAGTCTTAAGTCCATACTTGAAGAAGGCACTTGTTTTGTATCAAGAAAAGCCCAAACTTTAGGTAATCTATTGTCACCGTCTATGTTGCCAAGACCCCAACAGAGAAAAAATTGGCTTTCTATTAAACCAGGTTTTTTCAAATGTGGTAGTAAGAGGTGCAAGTCTTGCTCCTATGCTTCTTTTGGAGCAAGTTTTGTGTCTACTACCAACAACAATGTTTTTGAAATTCGGGAGCATATGACTTGGAGTTCTTGCTATGTCATTTATCTTCTTACATGCAAGGGTTGTTTGAGGCAGTATGTAGGTCAAACGACCCGCGCCTTGAAAGATCGTTTTCTGGAACACTTACGTTCTATAGAGGACCCGGAGTCTACTACTCCAGTATCCATGCATTTTAAAAAATGTCACAATTCTGACAGTTCCCTTTTGACATTTCAGGCCATCCAACTCATACCCAGACACCCTAGGGGTGGTAACAGAGGAGTAATTTTGAGTAAAAAGGAGGTCTTTTGGATTTTTCATTTAGATACACGTCTTCCTAAGGGATTGAACTCAGAGTGGGACGTGAAATTCTATGTAGATCAATAGTGCAATAGCATCCAACATTTATTTTAGTATGGGTTTTTGTATTTCTGTCACTAATAACTTACATTGCAAATTCTATTTATTTATTTATTTTTCACATATAGTAACTAAATTACAAAGATTTACTTTGTTCATGTAATAATTGTGAATGGTTATAGCATGCTTTATATGACAGTTATTTTTCTTTGTATTATATTAACTGTTGCTTTTAAGTTGTTGTAAGTTTTGCAAAACAAGTTCCCTTTCACACACACCCACTATTTTGGTCATGAAAGGGTCAGTTTTTGGACCATCAATTAAGTGGGAGGATTTCCTGTACACATAAAATGACCAAAGTGGTGGGAGTGGTGCAGGGTCACTGAGGATTTTGTGCTTTATGCAATAGGAAACGCGTCTGACCTGTTTATTCCCTGACTGGTGCTGCCAGCCATTACACGTTGATAAGCTTTGTAATGTGGATTTGACAAACATTGCAATAAATCACATTTCTACATGTTCCTACTGCCTGAGTCTCCCTTTTGTGCTGGGTGCGCTGACTTTCTGTGTTGCTGTTCATAATTGGAGCGGAGGTGGAACGCTCCCGTCCTCGCACCAGCTGAAGAGTGAGTACTACGTCATCACGTTACTACGTTTCATTGGAGGAAGGATTCACTACGTGAAGGCCACTGCAGTTGTTTGGATTAATCGGCAGCCGTGTCTGAGCGCTCCCTTACACAAGTTTGGACTAATATACAGCTAGATAGTAACACCTAGTACAGTGTAATAATAACAATAAGTGTCAGCTTCATGCAGCTACATGTGTAACATTATAATACAATCAGCACAAGCTATTAACTACCTAATATACAACTAGATAGTAACACCTAGTACAGTGTAATAATAACAATAAGTGTCAGCTTCATGCAACTACAGGTGTAACATTATAATACAATCAGCACAATCTATTAACTACCTAATATACAGCTAGATAGTAACACCTAGTACAGTGTAATAATAACAATAAGTGTCAGCTTCATGCAGCTACATGCATAACATTATAATACAATCAGCACAAGCTATTAACTACCTAATATACAGCTAGATAGTAACACCTAGTACAGTGTAATAATAACAATATCAGCTTCATGCAGTTACATGTGTAACATTATAATACAATCAGCACAAGCTATTAACTACCTAATATACAGCTAGATAGTAACACCTAGTACAGTGTAATAATAACAATAAAAGTCAGCTTCATGCAGCTACACTTGTAACATTATAATACAATCAGCACAAGCTATTAACTACCTAATATACAGCTAGATAGTAACACCTAGTACAGTGTAATAATAACAATAAGAGTCAGCTTCATGCAGCAACAGGTGTAACATTATAATACAATCAGCACAAGCTATTAACTACCTAATATACAGCTAGATAGTAACACCTAGTACAGTGTAATAATAACAATAAGATCAGCTTCATGCAGCTACACGTGTAACATTATAATACAATCAGCACAAGCTATTAACTACCTAATATACAGCTAGATAGTAACACCTAGTACAGTGTAATAATAACAATAAGAGTCAGTGTCATGCAGCTACATGTGTAACATTATAATACAATCAGCACAAGCTATTAACTACCTAATATACAGCTAGATAGTAACACCTAGTACAGTGTAATAATAACAATAAGATCAGCTTCATGCAGCTACACGTGTAACATTATAATACAATCAGCACAAGCTATTAACTACCTAATATACAGCTAGATAGTAACACCTAGTACAGTGTAATAATAACAATAAGAGTCAGCTTCATGCAGCTACACGTGTAACATTATAATACAATCAGCACAAGCTATTAACTACCTAATATACAGCTAGATAGTAACACCTAGTACAGTGTAATAATAACAATAAGAGTCAGCTTCATGCAGCTACAGGTGTAACATTATAATACAATCAGCACAAGCTATTAACTACCTAATATACAACAAGATAGTAACACCTAGTACAGTGTAATAATAACAATATCAGCTTCATGCAGCTACATGTGTAACATTATAATACAATCAGCACAAGCTATTAACTACCTAATATACAGCTAGATAGTAACACCTAGTACAGTGTAATAATAACAATAAGAGTCAGCTTCATGCAGCTACAGGTGTAACATTATAATACAATCAGCACAAGCTATTAACTACCTAATATACAACAAGATAGTAACACCTAGTACAGTGTAATAATAACAATATCAGCTTCATGCAGCTACATGTGTAACATTATAATACAATCAGCACCAGCTATTAACTACCTAATATACAGCTAGATAGTAACACCTAGTACAGTGTAATAATAACAATAAGAGTCAGCTTCATGCAGCTACAGGTGTAACATTATAATACAATCAGCACAAGCTATTAACTACCTAATATACAGCTAGATAGTAACACCTAGTACAGTAATAATAACAATAAGTCAGCATCATGCAGCTACATGTGTAACATTATAATACAATCAGCACAAGCTATTAACTACCTAATATACATCTAGAGAGTAACACCTAGTACAGTGTAATAATAACAATAAGAGTCAGCGTCATGCAGCTACATGTGTAACATTATAATACAATCAGCACAAGCTATTAACTACCTTATATACAACTAGATAGTAACACCTAGTACAGTGTAATAATAATAATAAGAGTAAGCATCATGCAGCTACAGGTGTAACATTATAATACAATCAGCACAAGCTATTAACTACCTAATATACAGCTAGATAGTAACACCTAGTACAGTGTAATAATAGCAATAAGAGTCAGCGTCATGCAGCTACATGTGTAACATTAAAATACAATCAGTACAAGCTATTAACTACCTAATATACAGCTAGATAGTAACACCTAGTACAGTATAATAATAACAATAAGTGTCAGCTTCATGTGTAACACTATAATACAATCAGCACAAGCTATTAACTACCTAATATACAGATAGATAGTAACACCTAGTACAGTGTAATAATAACAAGATCAGCTTCATGCAGCTACAGGTGTAACATTATAATACAATCAGCACAAGCTATTAACTACCTAATATACAGCTAGATAGTAACACCTAGTACAGTGTAATAATATCAATAAGTGTCAGCTTCATGCAGCTACATGTGTAACATTATAATACAATCAGCACAAGCTATTAACTACCTAATATACAGCTAGATAGTAACACCTAGTACAGTTTAATAATAACAATAAGAGTCAGCTTCATGCAGCTACAGGTGTAACATTATAATACAATCAGCACAAGCTATTAACTACCTAATATACAGCTAGATAGTAACACCTAGTACAGTGTAATAATAACAATAAGATCAGCTTCATGCAGCTACAGGTGTAACATTATAATACAATCAGCACAAGCTATTAACTACCTAATATACAGCTAGATAGTAACACCTAGTACAGTAATAATAACAATAAGTGTCAGCTTCATGCAGCTACACATGTAACATTATAATACAATCAGCACAAGCTATTAACTACCTAATATACAGCCAAATAGTAACACCTAGTACAGTGTAATAATAACAATAAGTGTAAGCGTCATGCAGCTACACTTGTAACATTATAATACAATCAGCACAAGCTATTAACTACCTAATATACAGCTAGATAGTAACACCTAGTACAGTGTAATAATAACAATAAGATCAGCTTCATGCAGCTACATGTGTAACATTATAATACAATCAGCACAAGCTATTAACTACCTAATATACAGCTAGATAGTAACACCTAGTACAGTGTAATAATAACAATAAGTGTCAGCTTCATGCAGCTACAGGTGTAACATTATAATACAATCAGCACAAGCTATTAACTACCTAATATATAGCTAGATAGTAATACCTAGTACAGTGTAATAATAACAATAAGAGTCAGCGTCATGCAGCTACATGTGTAACATTATAATACAATCAGCACAAGCTAATAACTACCTAATATACAGCTAGATAGTAACACCTAGTACAGTGTAATAATAACAATAAGAGTCAGCGTCATGCAGCTACATGTGTAACATTATAATACAATCAGCACAAGCTAATAACTACCTAAAATACAGCTAGATAGTAACACCTAGTACAGTGTAATAATAACAATAAGAGTCAGCGTCATGCAGCTACATGTGTAACATTATAATACAATCAGCACAAGCTATTAACTACCTAATATACAGCTAGATAGTAACACCTAGTACAGTGTAATAATAACAATAAGATCAGCTTCAAGCAGCTACACCTGTAACATTATAATACAAACAGCACAAGCTAATAACTACCTAATATACAGCTAGATAGTAACACCTAGTACAGTGTAATAATAACAATAAGATCAGCTTTATACAGCTATATGTGTAACATTATAATACAATCAGCACAAGCTATTAACTACGTAATATACAGCTGGATAGTAACACCTAGTACAGTGTAATAATAACAATAAGAGTCAGCTTCATGCAGCTACATGTGTAACATTATAATACAAACAGCACAAGCTATTAACTACCTAATATACAGCTAGATAGTAACACCTAGTACAGTGTAATAATAACAATAAGAGTCAGTGTCATGCAGCTACATGTGTAACATTATAATACAATCAGCACAAGTAATTAACTACCTAATATACAGCTAGATAGTAACACCTAGTATAGTGTAATAATAACAATAAGAGTCAGCTTCATGCAGCTACATGTGTAACATTATAATACAATCAGCACAAGCTATTAACTACCTAATATACAGCTAGATAGTAACACCTAGTACAGTGTAATAATAACAATAAGTGTCAGCTTCATGCAGCTACATGTGTAATATTATAATACAATCAGCACAAGCTATTAACTACCTAATATACAGCTAGATAGTAACACCTAGTACAGTGTAATAATAACAATAAGATCAGCTTTATACAGCTACATGTGTAACATTATAATACAATCAGCACAAGCTATTAACTACCTAATATACAACTAGATAGTAACACCTAGTACAGTGTAATAATTACAAAAAGTGTCAGCTTCATGCAGTTACATGTGTAACATTATAATACAATCAGCACAAGCTATTAACTACCTAATATACAGCCAAATAGTAACACCTAGTACAGTGTAATAATAACAATAAGTGTAAGCGTCATGCAGCTACACTTGTAACATTATAATACAATCAGCACAAGCTATTAACTACCTAATATACAGCTAGATAGTAACACCTAGTACAGTGTAATAATAACAATAAGATCAGCTTTATACAGCTACATGTGTAACATTATAATACAATCAGCACAAGCTATTAACTACCTAATATACAGCTAGATAGTAACACCTAGTACAGTGTAATAATAACAATAAGATCAGCTTTATACAGCTACATGTGTAACATTATAATACAATCAGCACAAGCTATTAACTACCTAATATACAGCAAGATAGTAACACCTAGTACATTGTAATAATAACAATAAGTGTCAGCTTCATGCAGCTACATTTGTAACATTATAATACAATCAGCACAAGCTATTAACTACCTAATATACAGCTAGATAGTAACATCTAATACCGTGCAATAATAACAATAAGAGTCAGTGTCATGCAGCTACATGTGTAACATTATAATACAAACAGCACAAGCTAATAACTACCTAATATACAGCTAGATAGTAACACCTAGTACAGTGTAATAATAACAATATCAGCTTCATGCAGCTACATGTGTAACATTATAATACAATCAGCACAAGCTATTAACTACCTAATATACAGCTAGATAGTAACACCTAGTACAGTGTAATAATAACAATAAGAGTCAGCATCATGCAGCTACACGTGTAACATTATAATACAATCAGCACAAGCTATTAACTACCTAATATACAGCTAGATAGTAACACCTAGTACAGTGTAATAATAACAATAAGAGTCAGCTTCATGCAGCTACACGTGTAACATTATAATACAATCAGCACAAGCTATTAACTACCTAATATACAGCTAGATAGTAACACCTAGTACAGTGTAATAATAACAATAAGAGTCAGCTTCATGCAGCTACACGTGTAACATTATAATACAATCAGCACAAGCTATTAACTACCTAATATACAGCTAGATAGTAACACCTAGTACAGTGTAATAATAACAATAAGAGTCAGTGTCATGCAGCTACATGTGTAACATTATATTACATTCAGCACAAGCTATTAACTACGTAATATACAGCTAGATAGTAACACCTAGTAAAGTGTAATAATAACAATATCAGCTTCATGCAGCTACACGTGTAACATTATAATACAATCAGCACAAGCTATTAACTACCTAATATACAGCTAGATAGTAACACCTAGTACAGTGTAATAATAACAATAAGTGTCAGCTTCATGCAGCTACATGTGTAACATTATAATACAATCAGCACAAGCTATTAACTACCTAATATACAGCTAGATAGAAACACCTAGTACAGTGTAATAATAACAATAAGATCAGCTTCATGCAGCTACAGGTGTAACAATATAATACAATCAGCACAAGCTATTAACTACCTAATATACAGCTAGATAGTAACACCTAGTACAGTGTAATAATAACAATAAGAGTCAGCTTCATGCAGCTACATTTGTAGCATTATAATACAATCAGCACAAGCTATTAACTACCTAATATACAGGTAGATAGTAACACCTAGTACAGTGTAATAATAACAATAAGAGTCAGCTACATGCAACTACATGTGTAACATTATAATACAAGCAGCACAAGCTATTAACTACCTAATATACAGCTAGATAGTAACACCTAGTACAGTGTAATAATAACAATAAGAGTCAGCTTCATGCAGCTACAGGTGTAACATTATAATACAATCAGCACAAGCTATTAACTACCTCATATACAGCTAGATAGTAATACCTAGTACAGTGTAATAATAACAATAAGAGTCAGCTTCATGCAGCTACATGTGTAACATTATAATACAATCAGCACAAGCTATTAACTACCTAATACACAGCTAGATAGTAACACCTGGTACAGTGTAATAATAACAATAAGAGTCAGCATCATGCAGCTACACATGTAACATTATAATACAATCAGCACAAGCTATTAACTACCTAATATACCGCTATATAGTAACACCTAGTACAGTGTAATAATAACAATAAGTGTCAGTGTCATACAGCTACACGTATAACATTATAATACAATCAGCACAAGCTATTAACTACCTAATATACAGCTAGATAGTAACACCTAGTACAGTGTAATAATAACAATAAGTGTCAGCTTCATGCAGCTACACTTGTAACATTATAATACAATCAGCACAAGCTATTAACTACCTAATATACAGCTAGATAGTAACACCTAGTACAGTGTAATAATAACAATGAGTGTCAGCTTCATGCAGCTACACCTGTAACATTATAATACAATCAGCACAAGCTATTAACTACCTAATATACAGCTAGATAGTAACACCTAGTACAGTGTAATAATAACAATAAGAGTCAGCATCATGCAGCTACAGGTGTATTATTATAATACAATCAGCACAATCTATTAACTACCTAATATACAGCGGATAGTAACACCTAATACAGTGTAATAATAACAATAAGAGTCAGCTTTATACAGCTACATGTGTAACATTATAATACAATCAGCACAAGCTATTAACTACCTAATATACAGCTAGATAGTAACACCTAGTACAGTGTAATAATAACAATAAGAGTCAGTGTCATGCAGCTACATGTGTAATATTATATTACATTCAGCACAAGCTATTAACTACCTAATATACAGCTAGATAGTAACACCTAGTACAGTGTAATAATAACAATATCAGCTTCATGCAGCTACACGTGTAACATTATAATACAATCAGCACAAGCTATTAACTACCTAATATACAGCTAGATAGTAACACCTAGTACAGTGTAATAATAACAATAAGAGTCAGCTTCATGCAGCTACATTTGTAGCATTATAATACAATCAGCACAAGCTATTAACTACCTAATATACAGCTAGATAGTAACACCTAGTACAGTGTAATAATAACAATAAGTGTCAGCTACATGCAACTACATGTGTAACATTATAATACAATCAGCACAAGCTATTAACTACCTAATATACAGCTAGATAGTAACACCTAGTACAGTGTAATAATAACAATAAGAGTCAGCTTCATGCAGCTACATGTGTAACATTATAATACAATCAGCACAAGCTATTAACTACCTAATATACAGCTAGATAGTAACACCTAGTACAGTGTAATAATAACAATAAGATCAGCTTCATGCAGCTACATGTGTAACATTATAATACAATCAGCACAAGCTATTAACTACCTAATATACAGCTAGATAGTAACACCTAGTACAGTGTAATAATAACAATAAGAGTCAGCATCATGCAGCTACACGTGTAACATTATAATACAATCAGCACAAGCTATTAACTACCTAATATACAGCTAGATAGTAACATCTAGTACAGTGTAATAATAACAATAAGATCAGCGTCATGCAGCTACAGGTGTAACATTATAATACAAACAGCACAAGCTATTAACTACCTAATATACAGCTAGATAGTAACACCTAGTACAGTATAATAATAACAATAAGATCAGCGTCATGCAGCTACACGTGTAACATTATAATACAATCAGCACAAGCTATTAACTACCTAATATACAGCTAGATAGTAACACCTAGTACTGTGTAATAATAACAATAAGAGTCAGCTTCATGCAGCTACACGTGTAACATTATAATACAATCAGCACAAGCTATTAACTACCTAATATACAGCTAGATAGTAACACCTAGTACAGTGTAATAATAACAATAAGTGTCAGTGTCATGCAGCTACAGGTGTAACATTATAATACAATCAGCACAAGCTATTAACTACCTAATATACAGCTAGATAGTAACACCTAGTACAGTGTAATAATAACAATAAGTGTCAGCTTCATGCAGCTACATGTGTAACATTATAATACAATCAGCACAAGCTATTAACTACCTAATATACAGCTAGATAGTAACACCTAGTACAGTGTAATAATAACAATAAGTCAGCTTCATGCAGCTACAGGTGTAACATTATAATACAATCAGCACAAGCTAATAACTACCTAATATATAGCTAGATAGTAATACCTAGTACAGTGTAATAATAACAATAAGAGTCAGCGTCATGCAGCTACATGTGTAACATTATAATACAATCAGCAAAAGCTATTAACTACCTAATATACAGCTAGATAGTAACACCTAGTACAGTGTAATAATAACAATAAGAGTCAGCGTCATGCAGCTACACGTGTAACATTATAATACAATCAGCACAAGCTATTAACTACCTTATATACAACTAGATAGTAACACCTAGTACAGTGTAATAATAACAATAAGTGTCAGCTTCATGCAGCTACATGTGTAACATTATAATACAATCAGCACAAGCTATTAACTACCTAATATACAGCGGATAGTAACACCTAATACTGTGTAATAATAACAATAAGTGTCAGCTTCATGCAGCTACAGGTGTAACATTATAATACAATCAGCACAAGCTATTAACTACCTAATATACAGCTAGATAGTAATGCCTAGTACAGTGTAATAATAACAATAAGATCAGCTTCATGCAGCTACACGTGTAACATTATAATACAATCAGCACAAGCTATTAACTACCTAATATACAGCTAGATATTAACACTTGGTACAGTGTAATAATAACAATAAGAGTCAGCATCATGCAGCTACACGTGTAACATTATAATACAAACAGCACAAGCTATTAACTACCTAATATACAGCTAGATAGTAACACCTAGTACAGTGTAATAATAACAATAAGAGTCAGCTTCATGCAGCTACATGCATAACATTATAATACAATCAACACAAGCTATTAACTAAATAATATACAGCTAGTTAGTAACACCTAGTACAGTGTAATAACAATAAGAACAACATATATTAAATTTGGATCAGTGGTTGATGGCGGCCTGTCTTAGATAAATGACTGTGCTCTAATGAAATTAAGAGCATTATTTAGAGGTTTATATAATGAATTTAGTGCTTGTATATATATAATAAATTAGACCCTTGTACTTGGCATCGTATTATGAGCTGATATATAATAATTGCATGCATCTCTATCAATATTTGTTTTTAAATTAAATGTTTGTGCAGGCAAATATGAGGGCGACTATCAGCCCTATTTAAAGATGGATGTTGTGTAATGCAAACTGAGTCTTTGATGAAGCGTCACTAGAGGGCGAGAAACGCGTCAGACTTGTCAGTCCTGTCCATGTCTGTCTTGGTCTTTGTGTTTAAATAAACTCTGAAGTTATTATTGGACCTGTTTGTGCAGCCGATGCCTTTCTTCTTTCAATTTATTGAGCGGTTGGTTTCCGCTAATTGTCGGCTTTGCACCTTGCATTTACCGCTCAGCATGTTCTCCACCTAACGATCGACTAGTCACGTCTGTCTGGGCATTTTCTGATGAGATCATCATACCGGCGACGACACCATAGCTGCTTGTGATCCAGAAGCTTTGAGTGGCCGTACTTTGACCTTCTACACATGCTGAACCACAAACAGCCTGTCTCGTTTATCAGATACAGCAGCAGAGTGAGAATAACAGGTTACCCCACGGTGGATACGTGTTTCCTTTTTTCAAGTTATGCACAAGCGTTGTATATATAATGTTTGCAGCAGTCAAAGTGGATCCTTTATTATTATTTTTTGTCTATAACGAAGGAAGACAGATGCAAATGAATTAAGCACATATGCATTTAAAAGGACACATGTCTTTATCAAGGGGGATTCGCCATATATTGTGAACTGTTTCTTAAACTCACTCTTAGGTGACACTAACTATATTCACTATAAGGGTTTTTTATATTTCATGCTCTGGACAAACCACAGTGGTATAGAACAAACCTTAATGTGACTGACGGTAACAAGTATTTGGTCTTACCCATATAAATTAATACAATATGACAGACATGGACTGGGATAATGCAGTATTATTCAGTTCATTTTATGATGCAGAAGCTAGAAAGGAGCTGTTTAAACGAGTGTTCTCAAGTGATAGAAATGAGGGGTTTATACCTAAAATGGAACCCCTTTTCAAGTCACTAGAAAAATTATTGACCTCTGATCTGAGATTAACCTGGGATATTGAGGCCTTTGAAAATTACATCAACTTAAACAGAATACCGAGAGGCCTCAGATTAAACAAATTTCTTACTTTTGAGGTAGATGATGTTGATATAATCTCAGAATGGAATGATGCTCTAACAGACTGTTCCCTTAAATTGATGAACATACTGATAAAATGCAAGCACAGGCAGAGAGTAAATCTTAAGGATCGTATTGTGGAAATTAATTTGGAATTGAAGAAATTTGAAGAGCATGAGAAATTCCTAGAACACAAGAAAATCATGCAAGATAATATTGACAAATTGGATAATGTCCTTGCAGAGAGAAAAGGGACAAAAGTTAGACGAGACAGAATGGATTATGAATTAAACAAAATCTATTCTTGGCCGAATTTCCAGCAGGGGAATAGAGGCTACAGATTTAACAAGAAGAACAGATCAAGGAACAAAAAAGAGGAAAATGAGGAAGATAAAGTAAAGGATCCCATACCTAAACCCATTCTGAAAAATTATAAAAATAAAAAGAATAAGAAAGTGGTGTTTTCATCAACAGAAGCAGAAACCATGGATCAGGAATCCTTGAAATCTTCAGAGGCATCCTCTCTCTCTCCTACTTCCTCTGTCTCTTCTGTCTCTTCTCTCTGTTCATATTCCCTACAGGGCACATCAGCAGATGACACTGAAGGAGAAGATCCGGTGGTGCGTCCCAAGGCCCCTAGAAAGGAGCAGAAGGTCCCTTTAGGAGAACAAGGAGATCACAAAGGAAAAACCCCAAGAAAGAAGAAAGCCTAACTAATGATGGGACTCTAGATCTCACTGTTATCAATATTTCTTCACATGTATTAAGCACTGATCAAATTAAAGTTCTAAATAAAGGCTTAGGATTTGCTCCTTCAAGAATTTTTTCCTCTTTTACTACACTGCTGGATGTCAATAGATTTGTTAGGAAGTTGACACTTAAAATATTTATTAGCCTTAATCCTGAATCAGAATTGAGAGACAGCAGTGCAGTGATGGAGAATACTGTCATGAGTGTTGATGTATCATTTGAGGATGCATGTAAGCTGAATACCTTGGTCGAATTGAATGTTGACAATGATTCTATTTCAGAAAAGGTCAGACCACAAAAACCTAAGATAAGTAGTTCTACCTTTTATCCCATCCAATTTAGGGGGCAGACTTTAAATATGTTTAAAAAAAATGTGGAAAGACAAATATTACCATTGGCAGACAAAATTTCTCAAAGAGGTTCTAGGACAGGTATTCCAAATGTAACATCATCTGAAAGAGTAGCGTTGTCTCTACTGCAGGATAACCAAGAAATTGTTATAAGGAACTCCGATAAGGGAGGTAACATCGTAGTGATGAATACATCCGATTATTTTGCAGAAGCACAACGACAACTCCAGGATACAAGTGTTTATAAGCGGTTATCAGGAAATCCCACAATAAAATTTAAAAAGGAGCTGATTAACTTGTTAGATGATGGAGTGGAAATGGGAGTGTTTAGTGAGGAGGATTTGCGTCACTTAATACCCGACCATCCAATTGTGCCCCTCTTCCATTATTTGCCCAAGATTCACAAGGACCCTGTGAAGCCCCCAGGTAGGCCTATAGTCTCGGGCATTGGCTCCCTTTTGGAGCCACTGTCCGAGTGGATGGATGATGTTCTCCAACCTTTGGTTAAAGAATTGTATTCCTACCTGAGGGATTCCCAACACCTGTTAAGTTGTTTGGATGGGATCTCGTGGTCTGAGGGGCACACTTGGATGGTTGTGGACGTTGTATCTTTGTACACCATTATTCCTCACACTATGGGTATCTCAGCAGTTAGATTTTTTCTGAATAAATTTACCAGTTACACCACGGATATTATTTTATTTATCTGTGCTGCTCTGGAATTTCTTCTTACACACAATTTTTTATCTTTTTGATGAAACATTTTTTTTGCAATTTTGCGGTACGGCTATGGGTGCTAAATATGCACCATCTTTCGAAAACCTTTATGTAGGTTTGTGGGAACTTAATTGCATCTATGATATTCGTAATCCATTGGTAGCAGATATTCTCTTTTATAAGAGATTTATCGATGATGTGATTATCATAGTCCGTGGGCCATTGGATAATGAAATTTTTGAAAAATATATGGCATACATAAACAATAATGACATGAGATTAAAATTTGTAGGTATTTTTAACAGTTCAAAGGTGAACTTCCTTGATGTGGCTTTAGAGGGTGATGCGGAGAACAAGAGAATAGTATCATGCACATTTCGGAAACCAAGCACTGGTAATACCATACTTCATGCTGGGTCCTGTCATCCACGTCACCTTATTCGAGCCATACCAAGGGGACAGTTCATTAGGTTATGAAGAAATACCAGGGATTTACAAGTTTACATGGAGCAATCCTCTGAGTTGTGCAAAAGATTGGAAGCTAGGGGGTATGACCCTAAAATTTTACACTCAGTCCAGACCGAAATAGGTCATTCACATGCATCAATATACCCCCATACCCAGAAGAGTAAAGGGGTACAACAAGGGCATGTATTGTTCTCTACAGAATACACCAGGCAGTTCCCAGAAATTATACGAATTTTAAAAAACAATTTGTCTATATTATCTGGTGATGATGTATTGAGGGAGGAAATAAAACGGTGTAAGTTTGTCTCCAAAAAAACGGTCACATTAGCTAACAAATTGGCACCTAGCTTGGTGAGACGAACAAGAACAAATAGATCTTGGCTGAATGCAAAGGGCAATCATAAATGTGGGAGTAGGGGTTGCCTTACTTGTGACATGCTAGATACTAGAACAAAGTTTAGTTCAACAGTAGACAATTGTACATATGATATAGACTTCTATGCAAATTGCAGAACTACCTATGTTGTGTACCTGTTGGAGTGCTTGTTTTGCCATTGCCAGTACGTTGGTAAAACGACTAGGCAAATGGGTACGAGAGCACGTGAGCATTTTAATGATGTGAAGAACTACAATAAGGATTCGACTGTTGCTCAGCACTTCAACGGTGTACATTTTACTAACATAGGTCATTTCTCCATCAAAGCTATTGATCTAGCCAGGATGTCAATAAGAGGGGGGAGCAAGTCCAGAATATCAGATAAGAAAGAATTGTTCTGGATCTTTAAATTAAAAACAAGGACCCCTCTTGGTCTCAACAAAGAGTGGGATATTAGCTATTTTGTTTAGGAGGTTAATTAAGCTTTTAGGTCTCTGGAATATTGGAGGTATAGCATAGATAATTTGAAAGAATACTGCAATAAAAATGAATTATGTGGGGCATACTATGTAGGAGTATGTGTTTTCACACTAACTTTATGCAGTATGTAGGTTGAATTATTAAATTTGAATAGTCAGTATAGAATGAGTTTTTTCATATTATATTATACTAAAACAACATATATTAAATTTGGATCAGTGGTTGATGGCGGCCTGTCTTAGATAAATGACTGTGCTCTAATGAAATTAAGAGCATTATTTAGAGGTTTAGATAATGAATTTAGTGCTTGTGTATATATATTAAATTAAACCCTTGTACTTAGCATCATATTATGAGCTGATATTGCATGAATTTGTATCAATATTTGTTTTTAAATTAAATGTTTGTGCAGGCAAATATGAGGGCGACTATCAGCCCTATTTAAAGATGGATGTTGTGTAATGCAAACTGAGTCTTTGATGAAGCGCCACTAGAGGGCGCGAAACGGGCCAGCCTTGTCAGTCCTGTCCATGTCTGTCTGGGTCTTTGTTTTTAAATAAACTCTAAAGTTATTATTGGACCTGTTTGTGCAGCCGATGCCTTTCTTCTTTTAATAACAATAAGAGTCAGCTTCATGCAGCTACAGGTGTAACATTATAATACAATCAGCACAAGCTATTAACTACCTAATATACAGCTAGATAGTAACACCTAGTACAGTGTAATAATAACAATAAGAGTCAGCTTCATGCAGCTACACGTGTAACATTATAATACAATCAGCACAAGCTATTAACTACCTAATATACAGCTAGATAGTAACACCTAGTACAGTGTAATAATAACAATAAGATCAGCTTTATACAGCTACAGGTGTAACATTATAACACAATCAGCACAATCTATTAATTACCTAATATACAGCTAGATAGTAACACCTAGTACAGTGTAATAATAACAATAAGAGTCAGCTTCATGCAGCTACAGGTGTAACATTATAATACAATCAGCACAAGCTATTAACTACTTAATATACAGCTAGATAGTAGCACCTAGTACAGTGTAATAATAACAATAAGTGTCAGCTTCATGCAGCTACAGGTGTAACATTATAATACAATCAGCACAAGCTATTAACTACATAATATACAGCTAGATAGTAACACCTAGTATAGTGTAATAATAACAATAAGAGTCAGCTTCATGCAGCTACATGTGTAACATTATATTACATTCAGTACAAGCTATTAACTACCTAATATACAGCTAGATAGTAACACCTAGTACAGTGTAATAATAACAATAAGATCAGCTTCATGCAGCTACATGTGTAACATTATAATACAATCAGCACAAGCTATTAACTACCTAATATACAGCTAGATAGTAACACCTAGTACAGTGTAATAATAACAATAAGATCAGCGTCATGCAGCTACACGTGTAACATTATAATACAATCAGCACAAGCTATTAACTACCTAATATACAGCTAGATAGTAACACCTAGTACAGTGTAATAATAACAATATCAGCTTCATGCAGCTACATGTGTAACATTATAATACAATCAGCACAAGCTATTAACTACCTAATATACAGCTAGATAGTAACACCTAGTACAGTGTAATAATAACAATAAGAGTCAGCATCATGCAGCTACACGTGTAACATTATAATACAATCAGCACAAGCTATTAACTACCTAATATACAGCTAGATAGTAACACCTAGCACAGTGTAATAATAACAATAAGATCAGCTTAATGCAGCTTAATGCAGGTAGTGATGTCGCAAATGTAAACCGCCATTGACTTCAATAGGCAGGCGAACTTTAAAACCTACAAGGACTCTTTCTGGCCACAATAGTGATGGAAAAGTTGTTTCAAGGGGACTAACACCGGGACTGTGGCATGCTGGAGGGGGATCCATGTCAAAACTCCCATGGAAAATTACATAGTTGATGCAGAGTCTGCTTTTAACCCATAAAGGGCCTAAATCACCTAACATTCCCAAATTGTTTGCAATAACGTGCTTTAAAACATCAGTTATGATGTCGTGTCTATCAGGTAGTGTAAGTGTTACGGCCGCTTCACAGTGACAGAGCAAACTCCAAGTGTAACGCACCGCAAACAACCGCAAACAGTCCATTTGCACAACCACGAGATAGATAGATTTGATAGATGCATAGATTACATAGCTCAATCGATGCAATATACATATGATTGATACAAATTACATAGATCAATAGATGCAATATACATTTGATAGATACGAATTACATTGATCAATAGATGCAATATCCATTTGATAGATACGAATGTTATCGATCCAAAGATGCAATATACATTTGATAGATACGAATTACATCATCCAAAATATGTAATATACATTCTATAGATACGAATTACATTGATCAATAGATGCAATATACATTTGATAGATACGTTTGATAGTTAGATCAATTTGATAGATAGATAAATAGATAGATTTGAAATATATATAATTTCCCTGACAGAGTATAACAATAGGACATGCGGTCTGGGACCAGTGGTGTGTTAAGTAGTACTATTCTTAGCAGTTTACTACAACCTGTTACTCCCCCTATCGGGGGAGATCTATAAGGCCTGCATTTTTGGAACCGGGAGATGGAAGAAGATGATTGGTCTGTCCTCCTACTTCAAATTTGTCCAAAACACAAGTGGCTGTCTCAAGAAGATAGATAGATAGGATAGATAGATATACATAGATTGATAGTTAGATAGAATCGATAGAAGAGAAATAGATAGATTTGTTAGATATATAATTACCCTGACAAAGTATAATAATTAAACATGCGGTCTGGGATCCATGGTAACTAGGTTGTGTTAAGTAGTACTATTCTTAGCACTTTCAGCCCTGTAACTCCTCCTATCGGGGGAGGTCTATATGGCCTGCATTATTACCATGACAAAGTATAACAACAAGACACACGGTCTTGGACCCATGGTAACTAGGTTGTGTTAAGTAGTACTATTCTTAGCACTTTAATCCTTGTTACACCCCCTATGAAGGGAGGTCTATATGGCCTGCATGATTACCCTGACAAACTATAATAACAAAACATGCGGTCTGGGACCCATGGTGGTTCTGGTATAACTAGGTTTTCTTAAGTATTAATATTCTTCCCAGTTTAATCCCTGTGATTGGTCTGTCCTCCTACTTCAAATTTGTCCAAAACACAAGTGGCTGTCTCAAAACAGTCCGGACAGAAGATAGATAGATAGATAGGATAGATAGATAGATATTCATAGATTGATAGTTAGAAAGAATCGATAGAAGATAAATAGATAGATTTGATATATATATAATTACCCTGACAAAGTATAATAATTAAACATGCGGTCTGGGACCCATGGTAACTAGGTTGTGTTAAGTAATACTATTCTTAGCACTTTAATTTCTGTTACTCCCCCTATCGGTGGAGGTCTATATGGCCTGCATGATTACCCTGACAAAGTATAACAACAAGACAGTAATGTATAGGTTAACACTAAGCGCCTAATGCTATTGGACCCTTTGCTCTAATAGATTGACCCCTAGCGGTCAAACAAAAATGGATAATCAGATAAGAGGTAATTAAAGCGCCAAAGAACAAATGGCCGGGTCCAAGATTTATAAAAAATATATGTCAGTTTATTTAAACAATATCATATAAAAATTAACATTCCGTTAAACCAGTAAAATAATAATCAAGGATCCAAGATTTTACAATAAGTTAAAACCAATTCTCGAATAAAAACAATTCTTTACTTAACCATTCTTGCCATATGACAGTGAAATTGTAATTGTATGGAGTATCTGGCTGTGTGAGTGGTTTAGTAAAGATAATTAGCTTGAGAGACAATTCTTGTGTAGTGATCTGTCTGTAGTTAACTAAATGTATTGCATCAAATGGTAAATGGAAATGTGCAATATAAATTTGTGTGTCTTGGTAGTTTGTGTCTTCCAAAAAACTATATGTGAGTAAAAAAGTGCCAGAGGGTGCCACAAAATAGTCGTGTCTTCAAATAAAGTGTTTAACAAATTCTTAAAAAAAATTTAAAAAAATTGTTGAAAAACAAACCTTTCAAACGATAATCAAAGAACAGTGTGAACAAACTTAATACACAATTGTAAATTAACGATCTTCAAATATGGTGCAATAATCATCAAAGGATATAACAATCAAATGGTGATACAAAAATAAAAATAAAAATAAAACTTGCAAGTTTAAAAGAAAAATGAAAAGAAAAATGAAAAAATAGTCCTGAAAAATTGTGAGCAATCACACAACCATAAGAGATGTCAGATTAAGATATAAGTGTATACTTGTTTTTCCTCCCAAATGGAGTGCAGTAATTTTTCTCCCAGTGTTTCTCTCGCCAGTGTAAGGTGCAATCTATCTTCTAAGTGGTGACCCAAACGGTCAATTCAATTTTCAGCAGTATTTTTAGTCCTTTCTGCCAAAAACAAAAAACAATAATAGTGCAGATGATTTTAAACAAAGTAATCCTACCAGAGTGTCACTTACCAGTCAACGCGTTTCGGTCATACAACAAGACACGCAGTGTGGGACCCATGGTAACTAGCTTGTGTTAATTAGTACTTTTCTTAGCACTTTAATCCCTGTTACCCCCCCTATCGGGGGAGGTCTATATGGCCTGCCTGATTACCCTGACAAAATATAATAATAAGACATGCGGTCTGGGACCCATGGTAACTAGGTTGTGTTTTAAGTAGTACTATTCTTTGCACTTTAATCGGGGGAGGTTTATATGGCCTGCATGATTACCCTTACAAAATATAATAATAAGACATCTGCTCTGGGTCTGGGACCCATGGTAAGGTTGTGTTAAGTAGTACTGCTCTTAGCATTTTAATACCTGTTACTCACCCTATCGGGGGCGGTCTATATGGCCTTCATGATTACTCTAACAAATTATAATAATAAGACATATGCTCTGTGACCCATGGTAAGGTTGTGTTATGTAGTACTGTTCTTAGCATTTTAATACCTGTTACTCACCCTATCGGGGGAGGTCTATATGGCCTTCATGATTACTGTTACAAAATATAATAACAAGACATGCGGTCTGGGACCCATGGTAACTAGGTTTTGTTAAGTAGTACTGTTCTTAGCATTTAATACCTGTTACTCACCCTATCGGGGGAGGTCTATATGGCCTGCATGATTACCCTTACAAAATATAATAACAAGACATGCAGTCTGGGACCCATGGTAAGTAGGTTGTGTTAAGTAGTACTGTTCTTAGCATTTTAATACCTGTTACTCACCCTATCGGGGGAGGTCTATATGGCCTGCATGATTACCCTAACAAAATATAATAATAAGACATATGCTCTGGGACCCATGGTAAGTTTGTGTTAAGTAGTACTGTTCTTAGCATTTTAATACCTGTTACTCTCCCTATCGGGGGAGGTCTATATGGCATGCATGATTACCCTTACAAAATATAATAACAAGAAATGCGGTCTGGGACCCATGGTAACTAGGTTGTGTTAAGTAGTACTGTTCTTATTAGTTTAATACCTGTTACAACACCGAATGGTGGGAGGTCTATATGGCCTGCATGATTAGCCGCACCAAACCAAAAAAAAAAGACATGCGGTCTTGGACTAATACCCATGGCTAACTCAGTTGTGTAAAGTAGTACTATTCTTAGCACTTTCATCCCTGTTACTTCCAGGCCTCTCGGGGGAGGTCTACATGGCCATCATGATTATCCTAACAAAGTACAACAACAAAACATGCGGTCTGGGACCCATGGTAACTAGATTGTGTTAAGTAGTACTGTTCTTATTAGTTTAATACCTGTTACAACATCGAATGGTGGGAGGTCTATATGGCCTGCATGATTAGCCGCACCAAAACAAAAAAAAAAGACATGCGGTCTTGGACTAAGACCCATGGCTAACTCGGTTGTGTAAAGTAGTACTATTCTTAGCACTTTCATCCCTGTTACTTCAAGGCCTCTCGGGGGTGGTCTACATGGCCATCATGATTAGCCTAACAAAGTACAACAATAAAACCTTGGCTCTTCAAAGCCTGTTAATTGGCTTTATTTTGGTAGTACTGTTCTTATTAGTTTAATACCTGTTACAACACTGAATGGTGGGAGGTCTATATGGCCTGCATGATTAGCCGCACCAAACCAAAAAAAAAAGGCATGCGGTCTTGGACTAAGACCCATGGCTAACTCGGTTGTTTAAAGTAGTACTATTCTTAGCACTTTCATCCCTGTTACTTCCAGGCCTCTCGGGGGTGGTCTACATGGCCATCATGTTTAGCCTAACATAGTACAACAATAAAACCTTGGCTCTTCAAAGCCTGTTAATTGGCTTTATTTTGGTAGTACTGTTCTTATTAGTTTAATATCTGTTACAACACCGAATGGTGGGAGGTCTATATGGCCTGCATGATTACCCGCACCAAACCAAAAAAAAAAGGCATGTGGTCTTGGACTAAGACCCATGGCTAACTCGGTTGTTTAAAGTAGTACTATTCTTAGCACTTTCATCCCTATTACTTCCAGGCCTCTCGGGGGTGGTCTACATGTCCATCATGTTTAGCCTAACATAGTACAACAATAAAACCTTGGTTCTTCAAAGCCTGTTAATTGGCTTTATTTTGGTAGTACTGTTCTTATTAGTTTAATATCTGTTACAACACCGAATGGTGGGAGGTCTATATGGCCTGCATGATTAGCCGCACCAAACCAAAAAAAAAAAGAAATGCGGTCTTGGACTAAGACCCATGGCTAACTCGGTTGTGTAAAGTAGTACTATTCTTAGCACTTTCATCCCTGTTACTTCCAGGCCTCTCGGGGGTGGTCTACATGGCCATCAGGATTAGCCTAACAAAGTAAAACAATAAAACCTTGGCTCTTGAAAGCCCGTTAATTGGCTGTTTTTTGGTAGTACTGTTCTTATTAGTTTAATACCTGTTACAACACCGAATGGTGGGAGGTCTATATGGCCTGCATGATTAGCCGCACCAAACCAAAAAAAAGGCATGCGGTCTTGGACTAAGACACATGGCTAACTCGGTTGTGTAAATTAGTACTATTCTTAGCACTTTCATCCCTGTTACTTCAAGGCCTCTCGGGGGTGGTCTACATGGCCATCATGATTACCCTCACCAAAATATAACAACAAGACGTGCGGCCAGGGAACCATGGTAAGGTTACTTCCTTTCGAAAAAATCGAGTATACCAGTTGCAGGCAGAGGTTCTGACCCTGCATTATGGCTGCACCTCTCCCTAAAAGAGGCATCCTTTATAGAGTCTGTGGGCATGTATGCAAAGAGATGGCCTGCCTAAAAGGAGCAGCAAGGCAGTACAGGACGTTCTCCTTCAGCCGTTTTATACGATGGCCCACGACCCTCAACAGCCACAACAGAATAAAACACCACATATGCCATCCTTTTGAACAATAGAGTACAGGAATGGCATTGATTTTAGGAACACGGAGATAATTTTTAGGAACCGTGAAATTGAACAAAAAACCATGCTTTGACACCCAGTACAGTACAGGTCATTCTCCTTCGGCCTTTTTATAAGAGGGTCCCAGACCCTCAACAAAAACAACAGCAGGAAAGAGGACATATGGCATCCTTTTGAACAATAGAGTACAGGTAAGGCATTGATTTTAGAAACCCGGAGATAATTTGTTGGAACCGGGAAATTGAACCAAAAAAATGATTGGATGGACACCCAGTACACTTCTTTATACTTCAGCCTTTTTATAAGAGGCTCCAGGACCCTCATCAGAAACAACAGCAGGAAAGAGGACATATGGCATCCTTTTGAACAATAGAGTACAGGTAAGGCATTGATTTTAGAAACCCGGAGATAATTTTTAGGAAACGGGAAATAGAAAAAAAACATTGATTGGACACCCAGTACACTTCTTTCTCCTTCAGCCTTTTTATAAGAGGGTCCAGGACCCTCAACAAAAACAACAGCAGGAAAGAGGACATATGGCATCCTTTTGAACAATAGAGTACAGGTAAGGCATTGATTTTAGAAACCCAGAGATAATTTTTAGGAAACGGGAAATAGAAAAAAACATTGATTGGACACCCAGTACACTTCTTTCTCCTTCGGCCTTTTTATAAGAGGGTCCAAGAACCTCAACAAAAACAACAGCAGGAAAGAGGACATATGGCATCCTTTTGAACAATAGAGTACAGGTACAGCATTGATTTTAGAAACCCAGAGATAATTTTTAGGACCCGGGAAATTGAACCAAAAAAATGATTGGATACCCAGTACACTTCTTTCTCCTTCGGCCTTTTTATAAGAGGGTCCAGGACCCTCAACAAAAACAACAGCAGGAAAGAGGACATATGGCATCCTTTTGAACAATAGAGTACAGGTACAGCATTGATTTTAGAAACCCTGAGATAATTTGTTGGAACCGGGAAATTGAACCAAAAAAATGATTGGACACCCAGTACACTTCTTTCTACTTCAGCCTTTTTATAAGAGGGTCCAGGACCCTCAACAAAAACAACAGCAGGAAAGAGGACATATGGCATCCTTTTGAACAATCGAGTACAGGTACAGCATTGATTTTAGAAACCCAGAGATAATTTTTAGGACCCGGGAAATTGAACCAAAAAAATGATTGGACACCCAGTACACTTCTTTCTACTTCAGCCTTTTTATAAGAGGCTCCAGGACCCTCATCAGAAATAACAGCAGGAAAGAGGACATATGGCATCCTTTTGAACAATAGAGTACAGGTAAGGCATTGATTTTAGAAACACAGACATAATTTTTAGGAAACAGGAAATAGAAAAAAACATTGATTGGACACCCAGTACACTTCTTTCTACTTCAGCCTTTTTATAAGAGGGTCCAGGACCCTCAACAGAAACAACAGCAGGAAAGAGGACATAAGGCATCCTTTTGAACAATAGATTACAGGTAAGGCATTGATTTTAGAAACCCGGAGATAATTTGCTGGAACCGGGAAATTGAACCAAAAAATTGATTGGACACCCAGTACACTTCTTTCTACTTCAGCCTTTTTATAAGAGGGTCCAGGACCCTCAACAAAAACAACAGCAGGAAAGAGGACATATGGCATCCTTTTGAACAATAGAGTACAGGTACAGCATTGATTTTAGAAACCCAGAGATAATTTGTTGGAACCAGGAAATTAAACAAAAAAAATGATTGGACACCCAGTACACTTCTTTCAACTTCATCCTTTTTTTAAGAGGGTCCAGGACCCTCAACAAAAACAACAGCAGGAAAGAGGACATATGGCATCCTTTTGAACAATAGAGTACAGGTACAGCATTGATTTTAGAAACCCAGAGATAATTTTTAGGACCCGGGAAATTGAACCAAAAAAATGATTGGACACCCAGTACACTTCTTTCTACTTCAGCCTTTTTATAAGAGGCTCCAGGACCCTCATCAGAAATAACAGCAGGAAAGAGGACATATGGCATCCTTTTGAACAATAGAGTACAGGTAAGGCATTGATTTTAGAAACACAGACATAATTTTTAGGAAACAGGAAATAGAAAAAAACATTGATTGGACACCCAGTACACTTCTTTCTACTTCAGCCTTTTTATAAGAGGGTCCAGGACCCTCAACAGAAACAACAGCAGGAAAGAGGACATAAGGCATCCTTTTGAACAATAGATTACAGGTAAGGCATTGATTTTAGAAACCCGGAGATAATTTGCTGGAACCGGGAAATTGAACCAAAAAATTGATTGGACACCCAGTACACTTCTTTCTACTTCAGCCTTTTTATAAGAGGGTCCAGGACCCTCAACAAAAACAACAGCAGGAAAGAGGACATATGGCATCCTTTTGAACAATAGAGTACAGGTACAGCATTGATTTTAGAAACCCAGAGATAATTTGTTGGAACCAGGAAATTAAACAAAAAAAATGATTGGACACCCAGTACACTTCTTTCAACTTCATCCTTTTTTTAAGAGGGTCCAGGACCCTCAACAAAAACAACAGCAGGAAAGAGGACATATGGCATCCTTTTGAACAATAGAGTACAGGTACAGCATTGATTTTAGAAACCCAGAGATAATTTGTTGGAACCGGGAAATTGAACCAAAAAAATGATTGGACACCCAGTACACTTCTTTCTCCTTCAGCCTTTTTATAAGACGGTCCAGGACCCTCAACAAAAACAACAGCAGGAAAGAGGACATATGGCATCCTTTTGAACAATAGAGTACAGGTACAGCATTGATTTTAGAAACCCAGAGATAATTTGTTGGAACCAGGAAATTAAACAAAAAAAATGATTGGACACCCAGTACACTTCTTTCTACTTCATCCTTTTTATAAGACGGTCCAGGACCCTCAACAAAAACAACAGCAGGAAAGAGGACATATGGCATCCTTTTGAACAATAGAGTACAGGTACAGCATTGAATTTTGAAACCCAGAGATAATTTGTTGGAACCGGGAAATTCAACCGAAAAAAATGGATTGGACACCCAGTACATTTCTTTCTCCTTCAGCCTTTTTATAAGAGGGTCCAGGACCCTCAACAGAAACAACAGCTGGAAAGCGGACATTTTGCATCCTTTTCAACAATAGAGTACAGGTACGGCATTGATTTTAGAAACCCGGAGATAATTTTTTGGAACTGTGAAATTGGCCAAAAAACCATGCTTGGACACCCAGTACAAGTCGTTCTCCTTCAGCCTTTTTATAAGAGGGTCCAGCACCCTCAACAGAAACAACTACAGGAAACACCACATATGCCATCCTATTGCAAAATAGAGTACAGGTATGGCATCGATTTTATAAACCCGGAGATCATTTTTAGGAACCGGGAGATGGAAAAAGAAGCTTGGACAACCAGTACACTTTGTTGTCCTTCAGCCTTTTTTTCCCCGGACCCTCAACAGGCACAACAGCATGAAACACCACATATGCCATCCTTTTGCACAATAGAGTACAGGTATGGCATCCATTTTAGAAACCCGGAGATAATTTTTAGGAACCGGGAGATGGAAAAAGATGCTTGGACAACCAGTACACTTTGTTCTTCTTCAGCCTTTTAATAAGATGGCCCACGAACCTCAATAGGCACAACAGCATGAAACACCACATATGCCATCCTTTTGCACAATTGAGTACAGGTATGGCATTGATGTGTGGAACCCAGAGATAATTGAGAGGAACCGGGAACATTTTACAAAAAATGTGCTTGGACACCCAGTACAGGTCGTTCTCCTTCAGCCTTTTTATACCATGGGCCACGACCCTCAACAGGCACAACAGCATGAAACACCACATATACCACCCTTTTGCACAATAAACTACAGGTATGGCATAGATGGAACCCGGAGATAATTTAGAGCAACCAAGAGACGGATAAAGATGCTTGGTCGGTCCTCCTCCTTCAAATTTGGGGCACTGCGCTTGCAATTTAATGGTCCACCAGATATGAGTGGTGTGTTAAGTTGTACTATTCTTAACAGTTTAATCACTGTTATGTGCCTTATTTTTTGCTTTGAGTTTTGTAGCCACAGAGCAGCAGCAGAGGCCAGAAAAATTAGGCATGTACAAATGACTGAAACATTGGGTATTGTTGCAGCCACTGCTGTAGCACCGGCCATAAAAATTGATGTTTGTAAAACATTTAGAAAGTGCCCTAAAAGCTTGCGGCTTGAACACTAGTTGTTGGCGGATAAGTCACGCAAGTCATCCGGCATTATAAGAAAAAAAAAAGCCAGCGTGTGTACCAGTTGTAGCCCAAGCCAGCTCATCTCATCATCAGGCCTTTTTTACTCAAATGTATCGCCCAATGTCAGTCCCTTTGGGATCCATCCCTCATTCATTTTAATAAAGGTGAGATAGTCAAGGCTTTTTTGACCTAGGCGACTTCTCTTCTCAGTGACAAAACCTCCTGGTGCACTGAAGATCCTTTCGGACAGGACACTTGAAGCGGGGCAGGCCAGAAGTTCAATTGTAAATTGGGATAGCTCAGGCCACAGGTCAAGCCTGCACACCCAGTAATCAAGGGGTCCATCGCTCCTCAAAGTGTCAAGATCCGCAGTTAATGCTAGGTAGTCTACTACCTGTCGGTTGAGTCTTTCTCTGAGGCTGGATCCCGAAAGGCTCTGGCGATGCATGGGAGTTAAAAAGGTCCGCATGTCCTCCATCAACAAGACGTCAGGAAAGCATCCTGTCCTTGCTGCTGTGGTCGTGGGAGGAGGAGGAGGAGGAGGATTACTTTCATCTCTTCCCCTGTTACATTCCCGTTGTGCTGTGATATCACCCTTATACGCTGTGTAAAGCATAGTTTTTAATTTATTTTTAAAATGCTCCATCCATTCCGACTTGTGGGAATTTGGTAACATTTCAGGCACTTTATGCTTATACCGGGGGTCTAGTAGCGTGGACACCCAGTACAGGTCGTTCTCCTTCAGCTTTTTTATACGCGGGTCCCTCAACAGGCACGCCAGCATGAAAGAACCCATTTGCACAAGGTTGGATGCCGAGCTAATCATGTCCCGTTCCTCGTCCTCACTGATCTCACTGAGGGTATCTTCTTCCCCCCAGCCACATACAACACCACGGGTACCAGAGAGGTGACAACAATGAGCACAACAACGAGCACCCTGGGATGCCTGTTGTGCTTGGTCTTCCTCCTCCTCCTCAAAGCCACATTCCTCCTCTGACTCCTCTTCCTCACAATCCTCTTCCTGCGTTGACGCAGGTCCAGCAAGCGATGCTGATAAGGCTGTTTGTGGTGGTGATGGACACCACAACTCTTCCTCTTCCTCTTCATGCTCATCTACGGCCTGATCCAGCACTCTTCGCAGGGCACGCTCCAGGAAGAAAACAAATGGTATGATGTCGCTGATGGTGCCTTCGGTGCGACTGACAAGGTTCGTCACCTCCTCAACAGGACTCATGAGCCTACAGGCATTGCACATGAGCGTCCAGTAATTTGGCAAAAAAATCCCCAGCTCCCCAGAGGCTGTCCTAGCACCCCGGTCATACAAATACTCATTAACAGCATTTTCTTGTTGGAGCAAGCGGTCAAACATGAGTGTTGAATTCCACCGTGTCGGGCTGTCGCAAATCAAGCGCCTCACTGGCAGGTTGTTTTGACGCTGGATATCGGACAAGTGCGCCATGGCCGTGTAGGAACCCCTGAAATGGCCACACACCTTCCTGGCCTGCTTCAGAACGTCCTGTAAGCCTGGGTACTTATGCACAAATCGTTGTACAATCAGATTACACACATGTGCCATGCACGGCACATGTGTCAACATGCCCAATTTCAATGCCGCCACCAAATTACTTCCATTGTCAGAAACAACCTTGCCAATCTTCAGTTGGTGTGGAGTCAGCCACTGATCCACCTGTGCGTTCAGGGCGGTCAGGAGTGCTGGTGCGGTGTGACTCTCCGCTTTCAGGCAAGTCAACCCCAAGACGGCGTGACACTGCCGTATCCGGGATGTGGAATAGTACCTGGGGAGCTAGGGGGGTGCCATTGATGTGGAGCAAGACGCAGAAGCAGAAGAGGACTCAGCCGAGGAAGAGGTTATTGAATAGGTTATGGAAGAGGATGGAGTAGGAGGAGTAGAGGAGGTAGCAGCAGGCCTGCCTGCAAGTCGTGGCGGTGTCACCAACTCTTCTGCAGAGCCATGCATTCCATGCTTGTCAGACGTCAGCAGGTTTACCCAATGCGCAGTGTAGGTGATATACCTGCCCTGACCATGCTTTGCAGACCAGCTATCCGTGGTCATATGGACCCTGGCCCCAACGCTGTGTGCCAGACATGCCATTACCTCATTTTGCACAACAGAGTACAGGTTTGGGATTGCCTTTTGTGAAAAGAAATTTCTGCCAGGTACCTTCCACTGCGGTGTCCCAATAGATACAAATTTTTTGAAAGCATCAGACTCCACCAGCTTGTATGGTAAAAGCTGGCGGGCTAAGAGTTCAGACAAGCCAGCTGTCAGACGCCGGGCAAGGGGGTGACTTTGAGAAATTGGATTTTTACGCTCAAACATGTCCTTGACAGACACCTGACTGTGGGCAGATGACCAGGAACTGCTACGTAAGAGAGACTCAGTGGAGGATGGTTGAGAGGGGGCAAGGAGGACAGCAGTGGTTGATGTGGCTGAAGATGCTGGAGCAGGAGGAGGAGGGCGGCTTTCAGTTTGTGTGCTGCTTCTACTCATGTGTTTTTCTCATCGGCATTTGTGATGTGAGACCATGTGCCTTTGCAAAGCATTTATACCTAGGTGGGTGTTGGACTTCCCACGACTCAGTTTCTTTTGGCACATGTTGCAAATGGCATCGCTGTTGTCAGAGGCAGACACACAAAAAAATGCCACACTGCTGAGCTCTGCGATGATGGCATTCTGGTGGTGGCAACAGCATGCGTTGATGGGCAACGGCGTGCTGTCTGGCTGACACCGGGTGCCGATGTATGCTATCTGACTGTGCCACTAGCTCCTTGCGACAACCTCCCCCTGCTTCCAACTTGTCTCCTCCTCCTCCTCTCTGTCTCCCCATCTGAACTTCCCCCTCTTCTTCTTCTCTTCTAGCAGGAACCCACGTGACATCCACCGACACATCATCATCAACCGCTTCACTTGTATCTGACCCATCAAGAAAGGAAGCAGCAGCGGGTACAACATCATCATCATCACACCGTACCTCCATGTCCATAATGCTGCCTGACTGAGACATATCACTGTTATCTACATCCTCTGTCAATGATGGCTGTGCATCACTCATTTCTTCCAACTGATGTGTCAATAATTCCTGTGACAGATCAAGTGAAGCGGCTGTGGTGCTAGTGTTGGTGGTGTTGACAGGCGGGCGAGTGGCACTGGTCACTTGAGACGTGCCCAAAGCACAGCTGGACGTAGATGGTGCATCAAGGTTAGGAGGACTAGGAGCGGAAGCTGTAGAAGATTGGGTGTCCTGTGTTAGCCATTCAACTAGGTCCTCCTCAGAACTTTTTGCGTCCCCCTGGCACCCGGCGTCTGAGCAATGTGCATATTTGTAGGGTCTAAATGAATCACAGCACCACGACCATGACGGAACCTGCAGGGTGGCCTGCCTCTGCCTGTCATTTTTTTTTTAAATGGACACTTACAATACTATTACACAAATTATGAGTGGTGGCACTGGGAAAGTGGGCACAGTATACGCTGTGAGACTGACAATAAAAAAAAACTGATGTTTCAAAGTCAAAAATGTTTATTTTTTAAATATTAGAAGTACTGTGACAACAAATATGATTGTTGGCACTAGTTGGCAAATGGGCCTGTCTGGCACACACGCTGGGAGTAAGGCAACTACAATTAGATTAAACTAGCTGAGTCATGCTTCTTAGTCCAAAAAATTGTTTTAACAAAAATTGACAATACTGTTAGAACAAATATAATTGGTGGCACTAGTTGGAAATGGCAAGTGATTTAAAAATTCTTCAATACTGTTACAAGAACTATGATTGGTGGCACTAGTTGGTTAGTGAGTCTGGCACACACGCTGGCAGGAAGGAGTAAACTGCAATTCAATGGCACTAGCAAACTGATGATTCACAATCTAACAATTTTTTAATTTAATTATTAACAATACTGTTACAACAAATATGATTGGTGTAACTAGTTGGCAAGTGGGCCTGGCACACAGGCTGGCCGGCAGGCAACTGCAATTCAATGGCACTAGGAGACTGAAGATTCACAGTCAAAAAAGTTATGATTTAAAAAAATGTCAATACTGTTACAAGAACTATGATTGGTTGCACTAGTTGGCTAGTGTGCCTGGCACACACGCTGACAGGCAGGAGGAAACTGCAATTCAATGGCACTAGCAAACTGATGATTCACAATCTAACAATGTTTTAATTTAAATATTAACAATACTGTTACAACAAATATGATTGGTGTAACTAGTTGGCAAGTGGGCCTGGCACACAGGCTGGCAAGCCAAAAAACTGCAAATCAATGGCACTAGGAGACTGAAGATTCACAGTCAAAAAAGTTATGATTTAAAAAAAATTCAATACTGTTACAAGAAATATGATTGGTGGCACTAGTTGGCTAGTGGGCCTGGCACGCACGCTGGCAGGCAGGAGGAAACTGCAATTCAATGGCACTAGCAAACTGATGATATACAAACTAACATTTTTTTATTTTAAATATTAATAATACTGTTACAACAAATATGATTGGTGTAACTAGTTGGCAAGTGGGCCTGGCACACAGGCAACTGCAATTCAATGGCACTAGGAGACTGAAGATTCACAGTCAAAAAAGTTATGATTTAAAACATTTTCAATACTGTTACAAGAAATATGATTGTTTTCACTAGTTGGCTAGTGGGCCTGACACACACGCTGGCAGGCAGGAGGAAACTGCAATTCAATGGCACTAGCAAACTGATGATTCACAATCTAACAATTTTTTATTTTAAATATTAACAATACTGTTACAACAAATATGATTGGTGTAACTAGTTGGCAAGTGGGCCTGGCACACAGGATGGCAGGCAGGCAACTGCAATTCAATGGCACTAGGAGACTGAATATTCACAGTAAAAAAAGTTATGATTTAAAAAAATTTCAATACTGTTAAAAGAAATATGATTGTTGGCACTAGTTGGCTAGTGGGCCTGGCACACACGCTGGCAGGCAGGAGGAAACTGCAATTCAATGGCACTAGCAAACTGATGATTCACAATCTAACATTTTTTTAATTTAAATATTAACAATACTGTTACAACAAATATGATTGATGTAACTAGTTGGCAAGTGGGCCTGGCACACAGGCTGGCAGGCCAACAACTGCAATTCAATGGCACTAGGAGACTGAAGATTCACAGTCAAAAAAGTTATGATTTAATTTTTTTTCAATACTGTTACAAGAAATATGATTGGTGGCACTAGTTGGCTAGTGGGCCTGGCACACACGCTGGTGAGCAGGAGGAAATTACAATTCAATGGCACTAGCAAACTGATGATTCACAGTCTAACAATTTTTAATTTTGAACATTTACAATACTGTTACAACAATTATGATTGGTGTAACTAGTTGGCAAGTGGGCCTGGCACACATACTGGCAGGCAGGCAACTGCAATTCAATGGCACTAGGAGACTGAAGATTCACAATCAAAAAAGTTATGATTTAAAAAAAATTCAAGACTGTTACAAGAAATATGATTGGTGTAACTAGTTGGTTAGTGGGCCTGGCACACACGCTGGCAGGCAGGAAACTGCAATCCAATGGCACTAGCAGACTGATGATTCACAATCTAAGATTTTATTATTTTAAATATGTATAATACTGTTAGAACAAATATGATTGGTGCAACTAGTTGGCAAGTGGCCTGGCACACACGTTGGCAGGCAGGCAGGCAACTGCAATTCAAAGGCACTAGCAGACTGATGATTCACAGGCAAAAGATTATTTATTCTAAATATTTACTATACTGTTATAACAAATATGATTGGTGGGAATAGTTGGCAGCAAGTGGGCCTGGCACACACGCTGGCAGGCAGGCAACTGCAATTGGATTACACTAGCAGACTGATCTTTCAGAGTCAAAAATGTATTATTTTTAATATTTAAACTACTGTTATAACAAATATGATTGGTGGCACCAGTTGGCAAGTGGGCCTGGCACACATGCTGGCTGGCAGGCAACTGCAATTCAATTGCACTAGCAGGCCGATGATTCACAGTCAAAAAATATGTTATTTTAAATATTTACACTACTGTTATAACAAATATGATTGGTGTAACTAGTTGGCAAGTGGGCCTGGCACACACGCTGGCTGGCAGGCAGGCAACTGCAATTAAATAACAATAGCAGAGTGATGTAACAGTTTGTTTTTACAAACGTTACAAAAATGTTACAACAGATAGGAGTAATGGCACTCAGGATAGAACTAGGCACAGTATGTGCTGGCAGCCTGACACACAGGCTGGCACTAGCGATGGCAGGCTGGCCTGTGAACTAAGATTAAATAACACTCAAAGAGTGATGTAAAAGTTTTTTTTTACAAAATGTAATATTATGTTACACCAGATAGGAGTCGTGGACTGGCACTGAAGATGGAAGTAGGCACAGTATATGCTGGCAGCCTGACACACAGGCTGGCACTAATGGCAGCCTGGCTGGCCTGGCAACCAAAATTAAATAACACTAGAAGGGGACTGATGAAAAAAATTTTTTTACATAAAAACATAATTTATACTTACCTGATAAATTTATTTCTCTTGTAGTGTATCCAGTCCACGGATCATCCATTACTTATGGGATATTCTCCTTCCCAACAGGAAGTTGCAAGAGGATCACCCAAGCAGAGCTGCTATATAGCTCCTCCCCTCACATGTCATATCCAGTCATTCGACCGAAACAAGACAAGAAAGGAGAAACCATAGAGTGCAGTGGTGACTGTAGTTTAATTAAAATTTAGACCTGCCTTAAAAGGACAGGGCGGGCCGTGGACTGGATACACTACAAGAGAAATACATTTATCAGGTAAGTATAAATTATGTTTTCTCTTGTTAAGTGTATCCAGTCCACGGATCATCCATTACTTATGGGATACCAATACCAAAGCTAAAGTACACGGATGATGGGAGGGACAAGGCAGGTACTTAAACGGAAGTGACCACTGCCTGTAAAAAACCCTTTCTCCCAAAAATAGCCTCCGAAGAAGCAAGTATCAAATTTGTTAAATTTTGAAAAAGTATGAAGCGCAGACCAAGACTCCGTCTCGTAAATCTGTTCAACAGAAGCCTCCTTCTAAAAAGGCCCCAGTGAAAATCACAGCTCTAGTAGAATGAACTGTAATCCCTTAAGAAAAGCTGCTGTCCAGCAGTCTCATAAGCTAAATGAATTATGCTTTTTAACCAAAAAGACAGAAAGGTTGCTGAAGTCCTTTGACCTCTCCTCTGTCCAGAATAGACAACAAACAGGGTGAATGTTTGATGAAAATCTGTAGTAGCTTGTAAGTAAAACTTTAAAGTACGAGCCACGTCCAAATTGTGTAATAGACGTTCCTTCATTGAAGAAGGATTAGGATACAAGAACGGAACAACAATCTCTTGAGTGATATTCTTGTTAGATACCACCTTAGGTAAAAACCCAGGTAATGAGAATCATATTGTAACGCAGATAACTCGGAGACTCTACGAACCGAGGAAATAGCTACCAAGAAGGAACTTTCCAAGATAAAAGTTTGATATCTATGGAATGAAAAAAGGTTCAAACGGAACTCCTTGAAGAACCTAAAGAACCAGGTTTAAGCTCCATGGCGGAGCAACAGTTTTAAACACAGGCTTGGTTCTAACCAAAGCCTGACCAAAAGCCTGAACGTCTAGAACACCTGCCAGACGCTTGTGCAAAAGAATAGACAGTAGAAATCTGTCCTTTTAAGGAACTAGCTGACAACCCTTTCTCAAAATCATCTTGGAGAAAGATAATATCCTGGGAATCCAGGCTTTACTCCATGAGTAACCCTTGGATTCATAACAATAAGATATTTACACCATATCTATGTTAAATTTTCCTAGACACAGGCTTTCATGCCTGCATTAAGGTATCAATGACTGACTCGGAGAAGCCATGCTTTGATAACCTCCAATGTTCAGTCTCCAGGCAGTCCAACTCAGATTAGTTATATTTAGATGGTTGAAAGGACCCTGAGGTAGAGGGTCCTGACTCAGAAGCAGAGACCGTGGTGGAAAGGATGACATGTCCACCAGATCTGCATACCAGGTCCTGCGTGGCCACGCAGGCGCTGCCAAAAAAACGCAAAAGCACTCTCCTGTGCAAACACCTCCGGAGGGATTCCCACTCCCCCGGATGAAAAGTCTGACGACTTAGAAAATCCGTCTCCCAGTTCTCAACACCTGAGATATGGACAGCTGATAGACAGGAGTGAGTCTCTGTCCAGTGAATTATTTTAAGACTTCTAACATCGCTAGGGAACCTGTTCCCCCTGGATGGTTGATGTAAGCCACAGTCGTGATATTGTCCGACTGAAATATGATGTACCTCAGAGTTGTTAACTGAGGCCAAGCCTGAAGAGCATGGAATAGTTCCAGAATATTCATTAGAAGGAAGGTCTCCTCCTGAGTCCACTATCCCTGAGCCTTCAGGGAGTTCCAGACTGTATCCCAACCCAAAGGCTGGCATCTGTTGTAACAATTGTCCCATCTGACCTGCGGAAGGTCATACCCTTGGACAGATAGACCCGAGATAGTCACCAGAGAAGAGAATCTCTGATCTCTTGGTCCAGATTTAACAGGAGAACAAATCTGTGTAATCCCCGTTCCTCTGACTAAGCATGCATAGTTGCAGCGGTCTGAAATGTAGACGTGCAAACGAACTATGTCCCTTGCCGCTACCATTAAGCCGATTACATTCATGTACTGAGCCACCAAAGGGCGCGGATGGAATGAAGAACACGGCAGAAATTTAGAAACTTTGACAACCTGGACTCCGTCAGGTAAATTTTCATTTCTACAAAATCTATCAGAATCTATCAGAATCTATCAGAATCTATCAGAATCCCTAGGAGGGAAACCCTTGAGATTGGGGATAGAGAACTCTTTCCTTGTTCACTTTCCACCCATGCGATCTCAGAAATGCCAGTACTACGTCCGTATGAGACTTGGCAACTTGGATGTTTGACGCCTGTATCAGGATGTCGTCTAAATAAGGGGCCATTTCTATGCCCCGCAGCCTAAGGACCGCCAAAGCGACCCCAGAACCTCCATAAAGATTCTTGGGGCTGTAGTTAACCCAAGGGAAAGAGCTACAAACTGGTAATGCCTGTCTAGAAAGGCAAACATGAAAAACGATGGTGATCTTTATGCATCGTAATGTGAGGATAAGCATCCTTCAAATCCATTGTAGTCCTCTATTGACTCTCCTGGATCATAGTTAAGATGGTACGAATAGTTTCCAACTTAAATGATGAATTTCTAAGAAATTTGTTTAAGATCTTTAGATCCAAAATAGATCTGAAGGTTCCCTCTCCTTGGGAACCACAAACAGATTTGAGTAAAAATTCTATCCCTGTTCCTCCCCTGGAACTGGATGGGTCTCGTACACCGTGTAAGAATGCCTCTTTCTTTATCCGGAGTGCAGATAATTGTGAAAGGTGAAATCTCCTCTCTCTTGGGGGAAAAAGTTTTGAAATCCAGAAGATATCTCTTGGATATAATTTCCCATGCCCAGGGATCCTGGGCCTCTCTCTCTCGCTCACGCCTGGGCGAAAAATGAAAGTCTGCCCCCTACAGGATCCGTTACCGGATAGGGAGCCGTTCTACATACTGTCTTAGAGGCAGCCGCAGGCTGCTTGGCCTGCTTATCTTTGTTCCAGATCCGGTTGTCACCAGACCGTCTTGGACTGAGCAAAAGTTCCCTCTTGATTTGCCTTAGAGGAAATTGATGCCACGTCTGCCTTGAAGTTTCGAAAGGCACGAAAATTAGACCTTTTGGCCCTTGATTTGGACCTGTCCTGAGGAAGGGCATTACCTTTTCCTCCAGTGGTATTAGCAATAATCTCCTTCAAACCAGGGCCGAATAGGGTCTGCCCCTTGAAGGGAAGTTAAGTAGCTTATTTAGTAAAGTCACGACAGCTGACCATAATATAAGCCATAGCGCTGTGCGCGCCAGCATAGTAAAAACAGAATTCTTAGCCGTTAGTTTAGTCAAAAAAAACAAGGCATCAGAAACAAGGAATTGGTTAGCTTAAATGCTCTAAGCTTGTCAAGTATTCATCCAATGGAGTCGCTACCTGTAAAGCCTCATCCAGAGACTCCAACCAGAACGCTGCAGCAGTAGTGACTGCATGCAAAGGGCTGCAGGATAAAAATCTTAGTTAAATAAACATTTTCCTAAGGTAACCCTCTAATTCTTTATCCATTGGATCTAAAAAAGCACAACTGTCCTCGACAGGGATAGTGGTACGCTTAGCTAGAGTAGAAACTCTTCTCTCCACCTTAGGGACTGTCTGTCCCGTGTGGTGGCATCTGTTAGAAACATTTTTCTAAAAATAGGAGGGGAAGAGAACAGCACACCTGGTCTATCCCATTCCTTATTAATAATTTCTGTAAACCTCTTTAGGTATTGGAAAAACAACAGTACACACTGGCACTGCATAGTATTTATTCAGTCTACACAATTTCTCTGGCACTGTGATTGTAACACAGTCATTCAGAGCCGCTAAAACCTCCCTGAGCAACAAGTGGAGGATCTCAAGCATAAATTTTAAATGTAGAAATATCGCAATCAGGTTAAATCATCTTCCCTGAGTCAAAATATCACCCACAGACTGAAGCTCCCCTCAGCTTCTACATATTGTGAGGCAGTATCAGACATGGTTCTTGGCGCATCTGTATGCTCTGTATCTACCCCCAGAGCTATCTTGCTTTCCTTTAATTTCAGGTAGTCTGACTAATACCGCTGCCAGTGTATTATTCACAACCTTTGCCATGTCTTGTAAAATAAATGCTATGGGCGCCCTTTATGTACTTGGCACCATTTGAGCGTGAGTCCCTGAAGCGGGAGTCGAAGGATCTGACACGTGGGGAGAGTTAGTCGGCATAACTTCCCCCTCGACAGAATTCTCTGGTAAAATAAACGCTATGGGCGCCCTTAATGTACTTGGCGCCATTTGAGCGTGAGTCCCTAAAGCGGGAGTCAAAGGGTCTGACACGTGGGGAGAGTTAGTCGGCATAACTTCCCCCTCGACAGAATCCTCTGGTGATAATCTTTTTTTTTTAAAAGACAAAAAAATGATCTTTATTGTTTAACATGAAATCAGTACATCTGGTACACATTCTAAAATGGGGTTCCACCATGGCTTTTATACATAATGAACACAGAGCTTCCTCTATGTCAGACATGTTAGAACAGACTAATAATGAGACTAGTAAGCTTGGAAAACACTTTAAATCAAGTTAACAAGCAAATATAAAAAACGTTACTGTGCAGTAAATCAAACGAAATTTTCACAGTATATGTAATAAGTTAACAGAGCATTGCACCCACTTGCAAATGGATGATTAACCCCTTAATGCAAAAAACAGATAAAAAAAAAACGACATAGACGTTTTTTAACAGACACAACAAAAATGCCACAGCTGAACTGTGGATTACCTTCCCTATAACGATTTTGGAAGTCTTTTTAGCCCTTTAGAGATGTCCTGTAGTAATCATGGGACTGCTGAGGGAATCTGGATGATTCATTTTGTAATTTTAACTGCGCAAAAAAGCGCTAAATTGGGCCCCTCCCACTCCTATTACAACAGTGGGAAACCTCAGTTAACTGTTTCTATGTAGAATTTAAGCCAGCCATGTGGAAAAATTAGACCCCAATAAGTTTTATCACCAAACATATGTCAAAAAACGATTAAACATGCCAGCAAACGTTTTAAAACACATTTTTTATAAGAGTATGTATCTCTATTAATCAGCCTAATACCAGTCGCTTTCACTGCATTTAAGGCTATACTAATATTACAGTTTTATCACCAATGTACGTTAAAAAACGATTAAACATGCCAGTAAACGTTTTAAAACACATTTTTATGAGAGTATGTATCTCTATTAATAAGCCTGATACCAGTCGCTACTACTGCATTGAAGGCTTTTACTTACATTACTTCGGTATCAGCAGTATTTTCTTAGTCAATTCCATTCCTCAGAAAAATATTTTACTGCACATACCTTATTTGCAGGAAAACCTGCACGCCATTCCCCCTCTGAAGTTACCTCACTCCTCAGAATGTGTGAGAACAGCAAATGGATCTTAGTTACTTCTGCTAAGATCATAGAAAAACGCAGGCAGATTCTTCTTCCAAATACTGCCTGAGATAAACAGCACACTCCGGTGCCATTTAAAAATAACAAACTTTTGATTGAAGAGATAAACTAAGTATAAAACACTACAGTCCTCTTACGACCTCCATCTTAGTTGAGAGTTGCAAGAGAATGACTGGATATGACATGTGAGGGGAGGAGCTATATAGCAGCTCTGCTTGGGTGATCCTCTTGCAACTTCCTGTTGGGAAGGAGAATATCCCATAAGTAATGGATGATCCGTGGACTGGATACACTTAACAAGAGAAATTTACACTAATGTTGTTACACCAGATATTATTATTATTATTATTATACTTTATTTATTAAGCGCCAACATATTCTGCAGCGCTGTCCATGGATACAATTCATTTAAATAAAACAATACAAGACTTGTAAGATACAGGACAAAATTTACAAACACATACAGGAGGGATTGAGGGCCCTATTCCCGTGGGAACTTACAATCTAGAAGGGTAGGAGGTTGGGAAACAGGAGGTGAGGACTGCAAGATTGAGAAGGATGTTAATACAGAGTTAGATGAGGGAAATATTAGGTAAGTGAAATTAATTTATTATTGAGTTGGGTGGTAGGCTTCTCTGAACAGAAAAGTCTTCAGGGAGCATTTAAAGGAAGAAAGATTAGGGCAAAGCCTGACAGCACGAGGGAGAGTGTTCCAGAGGGTAGTTGCTGCACGACAGAAGTCCTGCAGTCTAGCATGAGAGGAGGTGATAGTTGTGGATGCAAGGAGCAGGTCATTGTTGGATCTTAGTGGACGGGCTGGAGTATACTTGTGTATTAGAGAGGATAGGTAGAGGGGAGCGGCGTTGGTGATAGCTTTGTAGATATAAGTGGTGAAAAAAAAAATATATTAATCAGTGTCACACTATATGATGTGGGCCAGAAACACACAGGCCTGATGGAAAAAGAAATTAAATTACACTAGCAAAATGATTTTTTTTTTTTTTTTTAACTTTAAAATAATGTAAAGCAGATATGAGTCGTGGCTGGTAGGTAGGGCAGCAGTTTACCACAGTATGCTGTGTAAGTGAGAAAGACACAGGCCTGATAGAAAATGAAATTAGATTACACTATCAAAATAATTTAAAGGGTTTTTTTTTGGAATTTAAAAAAAGGTTAAGCACATATGAGTCGTGGCTGATAGACTAGGGAGGGCAGCAATTAAACACAGTATGCTCTGTAAGTCAGCAAAACACACAGGCCTGATAGAAAATAAAAATAGATTAAACTAGCAAAATGATTTAAAGGTTTTTTTTTTTAATTTAAAGAAAAAGGTTAAGCACATATGAGTCGTGGCTGCTAGCCTTGGTAGGGCATCAATTAATCACAGTAGGCTCTGTAAGTCAGATACACACAGGCCTGATAGAAAATAGAATTAGATTACACTAGCAAAATGATTTAAAGGTTTTTTTTTTTTTTTATTTAAAGGAAAAGGTTAAGCCCATATGAGTCGTGGGCCGGCTGCTAGCCTTGGTAGGGCAGCAATTAACCACAGTAGGCTCTGTAAGTCAGATACACACAGGCCTGATAGAAAATAAAATTAGATTACACTAGCAAAATTATTTAAAGTGTTTTTTTTTTTAAATTTAAAAAAAAGTTAAGCACATATGAGTCATGGCTGATAGACTAGGGAGGGCAGCAATTAAACACAGTATGCTCTGTAAGTCAGCAAAACACACAGGCCTGATAGAAAATTAAATAAGATTATACTAGCAAAATGATTTAACAGTTTTTTTTTAATTTAAAATAATGTGATAACCAAATATGAGTGGTGGCTGGCACAGAGCAATGCACCACAGTTTATGCAGTGTGAGCCTGAGACACAGGCCTGATAGAAAATGAAAATAAATTACACTAGCAAAATAATTTCAAATTTTTGTTGGTTAAATTTAAACTAATGTTAAGCAGATATCAGTGGTGGCACTAATCACAGCATATGCTGTGAGCCTCACACACAGGCTGAAAGCCAGGCAAATGCAAATAAAAATACAAAGAAAAAAAAAAACGACTGAAGTTATAGCCCTAAAAAGGGCTTTTTGGGGTGCTGTCCTTGCAGCAGAGATGAGATGAGTCCTTCAGGACTGTAGTGGACACTAAATACACTAGCCTAGCTATCTATTTCCCTATTATGTCAGGAGCAGCAACACAAAAGGTCCTCTCACTAAGAAAGCAAGATCGTAATGAGTCTAAAATGGCTGCTGCCAAGAAGCTGGTAGGGTCTGTGAGGGAGTGTCTGATGCTGATTGGCTCTAATGTGTCAGAAGGCTGTGACATACAGGGTCAAAGTTTCCTCAATGATGACACATAGGGGGCGGATCGAACATCAATCAATCAAGCTAAGTTTGCGGTGAACTGTTCGCGGGTGAACAGTTCGGGACATCACTAAATGCAGGTACATCTGTAACATTATAATACAATCAGCACAAGCTATTAACTACCTAATATACAGCTAGATAGTAACACCTAGTACAGTGTAATAATAACAATAAGTCAGCTTCATGCAGCTACAGGTGTAACATTATAATACAATCAGCACAAGCTAATAACTACCTAATATACAGCTAGATAGTAACACCTAGTACAGTGTAATAATAACAATAAGAGTCAGCTTCATGCAGCTACATGTGTAATATTATAATACAATCAGCACAAGCTATTAACTACCTAATATACAGCTAGATAGTAACACCTAGTACAGTGTAATAATAACAATAAGTGTCAGCTTCATGCAGCTACAGGTGTAACATTATAATACAATCAGCACAAGCTAATAACTACCTAATATACAGCTAGATAGTAACACCTAGTACAGTGTAATAATAACAATAAGAGTCAGCTTCATGCAGCTACACGTGTAACATTATAATACAATCAGCACAAGCTATTAACTACCTAATATACAGCTAGATAATAACACCTAGTACAGTGTAATAATAACAATAAGTGTCAGCTTCATGCAGCTACAGGTGTAACATTATAATACAATCAGCACAAGCTATTAACTACCTAATATACAGCTAGATAGTAACACCTAGTACAGTGTAATAATAACAATAAGAGTCAGCATCATGCAGCTACACGTGTAACATTCTAATACAATCAGCACAAGCTATTAACTACCTAATATACAGCTAGATTGTAACACCTAGTACAGTGTAATAATAACAATAATAGTCAGTTTCATGCAGCTACACGTGTAACATTATAATACAATCAGCACAAGCTATTAACTACCTAATATACAGCTAGATAGTAACACCTAGTACAGTGTAATAATAACAATAAGAGTCAGCATCATGCAGCTACAGGTGTAACATTATAATACAATCAGCACATGCTATTAACTACCTAATATACAGCTAGATAGTAGCACCTAGTACAGTGTAATAATAACAATAAGATCAGCTTCATGCAGCTACACATGTAACATTATAATACAATCAGCACAAGCTATTAACTACCTAATATACAGCTAGATAGTAACACCTAGTACAGTGTAATAATAACAATAAGAGTCAGTGTCATGCAGCTACATGTGTAACATTATAATACAATCAGCACAAGCTATTAACTACCTAATATACAGCTAGATAGTAACACCTAGTACAGTGTAATAATAACAATGAGTCAGCGTCATGCAGCTACATGTGTAACATTATAATACAATCAGCACAAGCTATTAACTACCTAATATACAGCTAGATAGTAACACCTAGTACAGTGTAATAATAACAATAAGTGTCAGCGTCATGCAGCTACAGGTGTAACATTATAATACAATCAGCACAAGCTATTAACTACCTAATATACAGCTAGATAGTAACACCTAGTACAGTGTAATAATAACAATAAGTGTCAGTGTCATGCAGCTACAGGTGTAACATTATAATACAATCAGCACAAGCTATTAACTACCTAATATACAGCTAGATAGTGTTACCTAGTACAGTGTAATAATAACAATAAGAGTCAGCATCATGCAGCTACAGGTGTAACATTATAATACAATCAGCACAAGCTATTAACTACCTAATATACAGCTAGATAGTAACACCTAGTACAGTGTAATAATAACAATAATAGTCAGTTTCATGCAGCTACAGGTGTAACATTATAATACAATCAGCACAAGCTATTAACTACCTAATATACAGCTAGATAGTAACACCTAGTACAGTGTAATAATAACAATAAGAGTCAGTGTCATGCAGCTACATGTGTAACATTATAATACAATCAGCACAAACTATTAACTACCTAATATACAGCTAGATAGTAACACCTAGTACAGTGTAATAATAACAATAAGAGTCAGCATCATGCAGCTACACGTGTAACATTATAATACAATCCGCACAAGCTATTAACTACCTAATATACAGCTAGATAGTAACACCTAGTACAGTGTAATAATAACAATAAGAGTCAGCATCATGCAGCTACACGTGTAACATTATAATACAATCAGCACAAGCTATTAACTACCTAATATACAGCTAGATAGTAACACCTAGTACAGTGTAATAATAACAATAATAGTCAGTTTCATGCAGCTACAGGTGTAACATTATAATACAATCAGCACAAGCTATTAACTACCTAATATACAGCTAGATAGTAACACCTAGTACAGTGTAATAATAACAATAATAGTCAGTTTCATGCAGCTACATGTGTAACATTATAATACAATCAGCACAAGCTATTAACTACCTAATATACAGCTAGATAGTAACACCTAGTACAGTGTAATAATAACAATAAGAGTCAGCTACATGCAGCTACATGTGTAACATTATAATACAATCAGCACAAGCTATTAACTACCTAATATACAGCTAGATAGTAACACCTAATACAGTGTAATAATAACAATAAGTGTCAGTGTCATGCAGCTACATGTGTAACATTATAATACAATCAGCACAAGCTATTAACTACCTAATATACAACTAGATAGTAACACCTAGTACAGTGTAATAATAACAATAAGAGTCAGCTACATGTGTAACATTATAATACAATCAGCACAAGCTATTAACTACCTAATATACAGCTAGATAGTAACACCTAGTACAGTGTAATAATAACAATAAGAGTCAGCTTCATACAGCTACATGTGTAACATTATAATACAATCAGCACAAGCTATTAACTACCTAATATACAGCTAGATAGTAACACCTAGTACAGTGTAATAATAACAATAAGATCAGCTTTATACAGCTACATGTGTAATATTATAATACAATCAGCACAAGCTATTAAATAAATAATATACAGCTAGATAATAACACCTAGTACAGTGTAATAATAACAATAAGAGTCAGCTTCATGCAGCTACACGTGTAACATTATAATACAATCAGCACAAGCTATTAACTACCTAATATACAGCTAGATAGTAACACCTAGTACAGTGTAATAATAACAATAAGAGTCAGCTTCATGCAGCTACATGTGTAACATTATAATACAATCAGCACAAGCTATTAACTACCTAATATACAGCTGGACAGTAACACCTAGTACAGTGTAATAATAACAATAAGTGTCAGTGTCATACAGCTACACATGTAACATTATAATACAATCAGCACAAGCTATTAACTACTTAATATACAGCTAGATAGTAACACCTAGTACAGTGTAATAATAACAATAAGATCAGCTTCATGCAGCTACAGGTGTAACATTATAATACAATCAGCACAAGCTATTAACTACATAATATACAGCTAGATAGTAACACCTAGTACAGTGTAATAATAACAATAAGATCAGCTTCATGCAGCTACAGGTGTAACATTATAATACAATCAGCACAAGCTATTAACTACCTAATATACAGCTAGATAGTAACACCTAGTACAGTGTAATAATAACAATAAGAGTCAGCTTCATGCAGCTACAGGTGTAACATTATAATACAATCAGCACAAGCTATTAACTACCTAATATACAGCTAGATAGTAACACTTGGTACAGTGTAATAATAACAATAAGTGTCAGCTTCATGCAGCTACAGGTGTAACATTATATTACATTCAGCACAAGCTATTAACTACCTAATATACAGCTAGATAATGATACCTAGTACAGTGTAATAATAACAATAAGAGTCAGCATCATGCAGCTACAGGTGTAACATTATAATACAATCAGCACAAGCTATTAACTACCTAATATACAGCTAGATAGTAACACCTAGTACAGTGTAATAATAACAATAATAGTCAGTTTCATGCAGCTACAGGTGTAACATTATAATACAATCAGCACAAGCTATTAACTACCTAATATACAGCTAGATAGTAACACCTAGTACAGTGTAATAATAACAATAAGAGTCAGTGTCATGCAGCTACATGTGTAACATTATAATACAATCAGCACAAGCTATTAACTACCTAATATACAGCTAGATAGTAACACCTAGTACAGTGTAATAATAACAATAAGAGTCAGCATCATGCAGCTACACGTGTAACATTATAATACAATCAGCACAAGCTATTAACTACCTAATATACAGCTAGATAGTAACACCTAGTACAGTGTAATAATAACAATAAGAGTCAGCATCATGCAGCTACACGTGTAACATTATAATACAATCAGCACAAGCTATTAACTACCTAATACACAGCTAGATAGTAACACCTAGTACAGTGTAATAATAACAATAATAGTCAGTTTCATGCAGCTACAGGTGTAACATTATAATACAATCAGCAAAAGCTATTAACTACCTAATATACAGCTAGATAGTAACACCTAGTAAAGTGTAATAATAACAATAAGAGTCAGTGTCATGCAGCTACATGTGTAACATTATAATACAATCAGCACAAGCTATTAACTACCTAATATACAGCTAGATAGTAACACCTAGTACAGTGTAATAATAACAATAATAGTCAGTTTCATGCAGCTACATGTGTAACATTATAATACAATCAGCACAAGCTATTAACTACCTAATATACAGCTAGATAGTAACACCTAGTACAGTGTAATAATAACAATAAGAGTCAGCTACATGCAGCTACATGTGTAACATTATAATACAATCAGCACAAGCTATTAACTACCTAATATACAGCTAGATAGTAACACCTAATACAGTGTAATAATAACAATAAGTGTCAGTGTCATGCAGCTACATGTTTAACATTATAATACAATCAGCACAAGCTATTAACTACCTAATATACAACTAGATAGTAACACCTAGTACAGTGTAATAATAACAATAAGAGTCAGCTACATGTGTAACATTATAATACAATCAGCACAAGCTATTAACTACCTAGTATACAGCTAGATAGTAACACCTAGTACAGTGTAATAATAACAATAAGAGTCAGCTTCATACAGCTACATGTGTAACATTATAATACAATCAGCACAAGCTATTAACTACCTAATATACAGCTAGATAGTAACACCTAGTACAGTGTAATAATAACAATAAGATCAGCTTCATGCAGCTACAGGTGTAACATTATAATACAATCAGCACAAGCTATTAACTACCTAATATACAGCTAGATAGTAACACCTAGTACAGTGTAATATTAACAATAAGAGTCAGCTACATGCAGCTACAGGTGTAACATTATAATACAATCAGCACAAGCTATTAACTACCTAATATACAGCTAGATAGTAACACCTAGTACAGTGTAATAATAACAATAAGATCAGCTTTATACAGCTACATGTGTAATATTATAATACAATCAGCACAAGCTATTAAATAAATAATATACAGCTAGATAATAACACCTAGTACAGTGTAATAATAACAATAAGAGTCAGCTTCATGCAGCTACACGTGTAACATTATAATACAATCAGCACAAGCTATTAACTACCTAATATACAGCTAGATAGTAACACCTAGTACAGTGTATTAATAACAATAAGAGTCAGCTTCATGCAGCTACATGTGTAACATTATAATACAATCAGCACAAGCTATTAACTACCTAATATACAGCTGGACAGTAACACCTAGTACAGTGTAATAATAACAATAAGTGTCAGTGTCATACAGCTACACATGTAACATTATAATACAATCAGCACAAGCTATTAACTACTTAATATACAGCTAGATAGTAACACCTAGTACAGTGTAATAATAACAATAAGATCAGCGTCATGCAGCTACAGGTGTAACATTATAAAACAATCAGCACAAGCTATTAACTACTTAATATACAGCTAGATAGTAACACCTAGTACAGTGTAATAATAACAATAAGATCAGCATCATGCAGCTACAGGTGTAACATTATAATACAATCAGCACAAGCTATTAACTACCTAATATACAGCTAGATAGTAACACCTAGTACAGTGTAATAATAACAATAAGAGTCAGCTTCATGCAGCTACAGGTGTAACATTATAATACAATCAGCACAAGCTATTAACTACCTAATATACAGCTAGATAGTAACACTTGGTACAGTGTAACAATAACAATGTGTCAGCTTCATGCAGCTACATGTGTAACATTATATTACATTCAGCACAAGCTATTAACTACCTAATATACAGCTAGATAGTAACACCTAGTACAGTGTAATAATAACAATAAGTGTCAGCTTCATACAGCTACAGGTTTAACATTATAATACAATCAGCACAAGCTATTAACTACCTAATATACAGCTAGATAGTAACACCTAGTACAGTGTAATAATAACAATAAGAGTCAGCTTCATGCAGCTACACGTGTAACATTATAATACAATCAGCACAAGCTATTAACTACCTAATATACAGCTAGATAGTATCACCTAGTACAGTGTAATAATAACAATAAGTGTCAGCTTCATGCAGCTACAGGTGTAACATTATAATACAATCAGCACAAGCTATTAACTACCTAATATACAGCTATATAGTAACACCTAGTACAGTGTAATAATAACAATAAGATCAGCGTCATGCAGCTACATGTGTAACATTATAATACAATCAGCACAAGCTATTAACTACCTAATATACAGCTAGATAGTAACACCTAGTACAGTGTAATAATAACAATAAGAGTCAGCTTCATGCAGCTACATGTGTAACATTATAATACAATCAGCACAAGCTATTAACTACCTAATATACAGCTAGATAGTAACACCTAGTACAGTGTAATAATAACAATAAGATCAGCGTCATGCAGCTACAGGTGTAACATTATAATACAAACAGCACAAGCTATTAACTACCTAATATACAGCTAGATAGTAACACCTAGTACAATGTAATAATAACAATAAGTGTCAGCTTCATGCAGCTACACGTGTAACATTATAATACAATCAGCACAAGCTATTAACTACCTAATATACAGCTAGATAGTAACACATAGTACAGTGTAATAATAACAATAAGATCAGCTTTATACAGCTACATGTGTAACATTATAATACAATCAGCACAAGCTATTAAATAAAAAATATACAGCTAGATAGTAACACCTAGTACAGTGTAATAATAGCAATAAGTGTCAGCTTCATGCAACTAAACTTGTAACATTATAATACAATCAGTACAAGCTATTAACTACCTAATATACAGTTAGATAGTAACACCTAGTACAGTGTAATAATAACAATACGGGTCAGCTTCATGCAGCTACACGTGTAACATTATGATACAATCAGCACAAGTTATTAACTACCTAATATACAGCTAGATAGTAACACCTAGTACAGTGTAATAATAACAATACGGGTCAGCTTCATGCAGCTACACGTGTAATATTATGATACAATCAGCACAAGCTATTAACTACCTAATATACAGCTAGATAGTAACACCTAGTACAGTGTAATAATAACAATAAGAGTCAGCTACATGTGTAACATTATAATATAATCAGCACAAGCTATTAACTACCTAATATACAGCGGATAGTAACACCTAATACTGTGTAATAATAACAATAAGAGTCAGCTTCATGCAGCTACAGGTGTAACATTATAATACAATCAGCACAAGCTATTAACTACCTAATATACAGCTAGATAGCAACACCTAGTACAGTGTAATAATAACAATAAGAGTCAGCTTCATGCAGCTACAGGTGTAACATTATAATACAATCAGCACAAGCTATTAACTACCTAATATACAGCTAGATAGCAACACCTAGTACAGTGTAATAATAACAATAAGAGTCAGCTTCATGCAGCTACAGGTGTAACATTATAATACAATCAGCACAAGCTATTAACTACCTAATATACAGCTAGATAGTAACACCTAGTACAGTGTAATAATAACAATAAGATCAGCTTCATGCAGCTAAATGTGTAACATTATAAAACAATCAGCACAAGCTATTAACTACCTAATATACAGCTAGATAGTAACACCTAGTACAGTGTAATAATAACAATAAGAGTCAGCTTCATGCAGCTACACGTGTAACATTATAATACAATCAGCACAAGCTATTAACTACCTAATATACAGCTAGATAGTAACACCTAGTACAGTGTAATAATAACAATAAGATCAGCTTCATGCAGCTACATGTGTAACATTATAATACAATCAGCACAAGCTATTAACTACCTAATATACAGCTAGATAGTAACACCTAGTACAGTGTAATAATAACAATAAGATCAGCGTCATGCAGCTACAGGTGTAACATTATAATACAAACAGCACAAGCTATTAACTACCTAATATACAGCTAGATAGTAGCACCTAGTACAGTGTAATAACAACAATAAGTGTCAGCTTCATGCAGCTACAGGTGTAACATTATAATACAAACAGCACAAGCTATTAACTACCTAATATACAGCTAGATAGTAACACCTAGTACAGTGTAATAATAACAATAAGAGTCAGTGTCATGCAGCTAAACGTGTAACATTATAATACAATCAGCACAAGCTATTAACTACCTAATATACAGCTAGATAGTATCACCTAGTACAGTGTAATAATAACAATAAGAGTCAGCTTCATGCAGCTACAGGTGTAACATTATAATACAAACAGCACAAGCTATTAACTACCTAATATACAGCTAGATAGTAGCACCTAGTACAGTGTAATAATAACAATAAGTGTCAGCTTCATGCAGCTACAGGTGTAACATTATAATACAAACAGCACAAGCTATTAACTACCTAATATACAGCTAGATAGTAACACCTAGTACAGTGTAATAATAACAATAAGAGTCAGTGTCATGCAGCTAAACGTGTAACATTATAATACAATCAGCACAAGCTATTAACTACCTAATATACAGCTAGATAGTAACACCTAGTACAGTGTAATAATAACAATAAGTCAGCTTCATGCAGCTACATGTGTAACATTATAATACAATCAGCACAAGCTATTAACTACCTAATATACAGCTAGATAGTATCACCTAGTACAGTGTAATAATAACAATAAGAGTCAGCTTCATGCAGCTACAGGTGTAACATTATAATACAAACAGCACAAGCTATTAACTACCTAATATACAGCTAGATAGTAGCACCTAGTACAGTGTAATAATAACAATAAGTGTCAGCTTCATGCAGCTACATGTGTAACATTATAATACACGTTTGGGATAGTGATTAGACTGTAAGTAAGGAGGGGAATAATGCACACCTTATAAAACTATATCCCAATGTTTTATAGAAATAGGCTGAGGTGGAGGTAGGTGGCGCAAATGAATGCTGATTCCCTGTGACCACGTGTTACTATCCTGATATACTTGGTTTTATAAGTATCGCTTTGAGTTTAAATAGCCTAAATTGATACGTACTAAATGCTATTGATCTCAACTATTCTATTTGTGTGACTAAGTTTTAATAATATACTCCTTACATAAAATAAATGCCAATATGCTGATGATAATAAAACAATTTATTAAATCTTAAAATATATATATGTATACACTTTACACAATATTGACACCGGTGTCAGATGATACGTGAATTTTAAAAGAAATATAAAATGCTTCGAAGATACGTGAATTTTAAAAGGAAATATAAAATGCTTCGAAGTATTACGTACATAAAATGACGATAGAAATATATAAAATGATAAAAGGATATTAATACATTGAAGTAATTTCATGCCACATTGAGTTACAGTGTTATTGACATTCGGTCTAAAAACGTTTTAACCTTACAGTTTAGGCCGGGTATACGTGATGGTTCACTATATTATATTATTGCGGGTAGTGCTGTGTTTTATTACGCTTTATAGTACCTTTAAGTGTATCCGCACTTTGTGCGTTGGAGAATACTGCGGTTAAATATATGCCGCTATTTGATTCTCTTTAGTGTATCCGTCTGATGACACTATTTTTGTTGGAGAATGCTGCGGTTAAATATATGCCGCTGTTTGATTCCCTTGATTCCTAGGTGAGTCGTGATGTTTGAGCGTTCTGGCGGTTAAATATATGCCGCTGTGATGACTTATTGCAGTCTAAGTTCCACCTGCAGTAAGCGAAGGATGATGATAATCTTCGTGGTGATTCACACTGACGTGTGAATATTTCCTGCGGTTCCCGTGACCGCTTAATGTGTTGTCGGTCAGTGACCGATTTAGCTCTTTAAAGGATGTTGGTTCCTGATACTTTGTTCGTGAGGTGTGGGATCTTTGCCGCTTCAGTTGTTTGTTCTTCTGCCTCCGTTTGCTGCCGGTCAGTGACCGGTCCGGCTGAGTTCTTTGAAGTTTTTGGATGGAGGTGCTGCTCTTGTGTCCTGCAAATCCGTGTGAGGGTGATCGGGTATCAACGCGTTTCGGCTTCCAAGCCTTTTTCAAGATACCTGATGAGTAGATTGGCCAGCTATTTATACCTGTTTCGGTTAACTGTTAGACTGCCAGTAAGAAATTATTGTAATTTTCGCTTCTAGTCAGTTTTAACATCATTATGAATTGGTTCTGGGTAAATTATCTTATATACAAATTTTACAGATATTCGTACTTTATCATTTGTGGATCTTCAATTTATTATTGTGCACGATATTGCAACTTGGCTATAAGGAGTATGTTATTAAACATATATCTAGATTTTGGGATATATTCCATACAGACACATTTTTTAGAAATTTTATACTTTGTGGTCTGTGAAAATACATTTATTGTTGTGCACATTTTGATAAGGGTTAATGCGTACCTTAGATATTTCTGGCTATACGCTAGTTTGTTTTGAGGCGTAAAAAATCATTATTGGCGTAAACTTTAACTTTGGGTAAAATTTAAAGGTAAAATTTAAAGGTAAAATTATGGGTAAGGTTTAAATATGATATTTAGTATTTTGAAAATTGTTTTAGGGTTGTGGTTGTGGGTCGACCAATTATTCTATGGTGTAGATTGTTACTTTATTAACTTATGCATATTTTACATATCATGAGTTTGTTGGTCAGAAGTTATAACACCTAGAATTTCTAATGTGTGACTTATTCTTAGTGGACGGGTTCTAACATATATGTATCCCTAACTAAAACTGTTGTTTGATTGTGGAATTGGTACATCATTAACTCCAGGTTTGGAGTATTGGATTGTATAGCGATGAACTGGTTTTTATAGCTATGGACTAGTACATCTTTAACTTTGCGTCTGGAATGTTTGGAAGTGTCTTTTATATTATTTCGTATGTCTAATAGATTATTACACATCTTGAATATGGTTATTCCTCGATGTGTTTAATATATGACTATTGTGTAATCCGGATGTAATTAAGGTCCATAGATAATTCGGTTTGGGGTGTACTACAGGATGGCGTTTAAGTCCATTTCACTGTTTAGACCTTTTGGGTGTAGAGTACCCATTTCGAATATTAATTTGGCTTCTTGGTGTAAAAGTTTTTTCCCTAGATTGCCTCCTCTGCTGTCTGGTTTAATCTTTTTAATGCCCCAAAATAACATTTCATTTGGGTTTCCTTTATGGCATGTTTTGAAGTGTGCGTATAATTTTATGTTATCTCTTTCTTTTTCAATATTTAGGATGTGTTCTCTCATCCTATCCTTCAACTTTCTACTTGTTTGGCCTAAGTATTGAAGTTTGCAATTGCATTCTATTAGATATATGATATTGTTATACGTGCATTTGATGATGTCATTTATTTTTACTTCTTTATTTGTCACAGTTGACCTGACTGATTTAGATTTGGTGCTGTGTTTACAAGATTTACACTCATGGCATGGGAAAAAACCAGATATGGTTTCATTATTAAGGTCTCGTTGGATAGTGTGGTATTTTTGTTGTTTGTACTCGCTAGGTGCTAGGATATTTTTCAGACTGGTAGCTTTTCGATATATAATATCAGGATGTTGTTTTAATCTTTTTCCAAGGATAGGGTCACTTCTTGCAAGATGCCAGTGTTTCTTTATAATGTTTTCTATCTGTTTGTGTTGGCTGGAATATGTGGTGATAAATGGAATGTGATATGGGTCTCTGTCCTCATGTTTCATCATGTTATTTTTATCCTCCAGAAGGTCCTTTCTATCTATTGATCTGACTTGTTTTTTTGTGTCTACTAGAATTTTAGGATGATATCCCTTTTCAGCAAATCTCTTGTCTAAAATTTCAGCTTGTGTGTCGTAGTCAGTTACTTTGGTGCAATTCCTTCTTATTCTCGAGTACTGTCCTTTTAGTATATTATTCTTCCACTTTGTATGGTGGCAACTTTTGTAGTCAATGTAGCTATTTGCATCTACTTTCTTAAAAAAAGTCGTTGTGGTGATTTCGTTATTTATTATGGCTATCTCTATATCTAAGAAGCTGATTTTAGTTTTGTTATGTTCATGTGTAAATTTTAGACCGAAGTCGTTGTTATTGAAGTCTAGTATGAACTCATCTAATAGTTCCTCATCTCCTCTCCAAATGATGAATATGTCATCTATGAACCGTTTATAGAGCACGAGATTCGCACCCCACGGAGTGTTCGATAGAAATTGCTCCTCAAAATGTCCTACAAATAAATTAGCGTAACTGGGTGCGAATCTCGTGCCCATAGCTGTTCCTCTTTTTTGTATATAATGACTTCCGTTGAAAGAAAAATAGTTATTTCTGAGTATGAATTCCATACACTGCAATATAAATTCTTTTTGGGGTTTTTCCATTTCGCTGTCTTTAGTTAAAAAGGATTTTGTGGCTTCTAGGCCTTTTGAATGTTCAATGCATGTGTATAAGCTACTTACATCGCAAGTAACAAGAATGTAATTTTCTTTCCAATTAATATGATCAATTAGATTCAGGAAATGTTTAGTGTCTCTTAAGTGGGAAGGTATGTTTTTGACATATTTTTGAAGAAAGAAGTCAGTGTATTGAGATAAGTTTGATGTCAGTGAATTTATTCCTGATATTATGGGCCGCCCTGGGGGGTTGATTAGATCCTTGTGGATTTTTGGTAGGAAATAAAAGACTGGGGTTCGGGGATGTTCTATTAAAATAAAATTGAATTCTTGGTTGTTTATTATGCCTTTATCTTTTGCTGAAGTGATCATTTTTTCTAAATTCTTTCTCATTTGCTCAATAGGGTTACCTGTTAATTTATTGTATGTTGTTTTGTCCCCTAATAGTCTGTCGGCTTCTTTGAGGTAATTTTCTGTGTCCATAATGACAACTCCCCCCCCCTTTATCAGCCTGCTTAATAGTGATGTTTTTGTTCTCTTTCAGCTCTTTTAGAACCTCATTTTCTTTTTTACTTAAATTCCATTTAAGCTCCTTATTTATTTCCAGTTTTTCAATATCCTCTTTTACCTTTTTCTCAAATGTTTCAATCATACTACCTTTTTCTTGAGTGGGGTTAAAAGTGGATTTTTGTTTGTAATTGGTGTGAATATATTTTGATGTGTAATTACCATTATTTTCCAGAGGATTTCTCAAAAAATACTTTTTTAAGGCTAATTTTCTTGTGAATTGATTCACATTAATCAGGGTTTCAAATTTGTTGATTTTACAGGACGGGGCAAATGATAGACCTTTGTTGAGTATTGTTTTTTGTTTGTCATTTAGTATTAATTTACTCAAATTAAAGATACCTTTAGGTTCTATTTTGATTTCTTCGTTGCTTTTTTTGATTCTCCCTCCCCTTCCTCTGTTTCCTCTAATCTTCTTTTTCCTTTCGGTGGGTCGTGTGTTTGATTTGGGCCTTCTTCTAAAAAAGATCTATGGTTAATTGTTTTGGTGGATGTAGTGGGAGTTCTAGATTCTTCTTCCTGATTTAGTGCACTGTATCTGTTCTGGTGTTCTAAATTTCTTTCTGGTGGATGTGAGGTGGTGCTCTGTTTTTTGAAATTATCTTTTGTTTTTGGTGATTGTGGTCTTTTAAAATTTTCCTTTGGTGTTTCCCTATCTGGATTTTCTTTATTTTGATTTCTCCAAGTGTGATTGTGGTTATAATTATCATAATTTTGGTTTTCAAATCTTCTTTCCCCATGGTTTCTATAATTTTGAAAATGTGAATCTCTATTATAATCTTGGTGGTTTCTATAATTTTGAAAATGTGAATCTCTATTATCATCTTGGTGGTGTTCATATCGGTTGAAAAGTGGGTTTCTATTTTCACCTCTATAGTGCTCATTTCTATTGTAATAGTGCTCATTATTATCTCTATAATTATTTCTATGTTGGTGATTTCTATTTGAATTGTGAAAATTGATTGAATTTTGGTAATCGTGCTGTATATAGTTTCTGTGTTCTTGTGTGTGTTCCTCTTCCATATTGTGTCTATGATCATCCTTGTGTGAATGTCCTGTGTTAATTCTTCCTTGTTGTAATTCTCTATTACTATGTCTGTATTCATTATAGGTGTATCCGTTATGTCTGTAGTTGTCACGTCTGTAGTTTCTATTTCTATCATTGTCCCAGTTTAGGTGTTGATTATAGTGGTAATTTGGTCTTTGGAATCTATTTATGTAGTTTCCTTTGTTATTATTGTGGTATCTATGATAGTAATAGTTACTATCATTTCGTGTTTGATTTAAGGTCTTTCCTGTGTTTTCTTGCTCAACCTGCATGTTCCCTGTCTCAGGTTCATTATTACATGTTTTATTACTAAAAAGTAATCTGTAATTAGGTTGTGCTTCTTCATTGCTGTTATCTGTTTGTCTTTTATAATCCTCAATGTCTCTATTGAATTTTTTCCATTTTACTTCTATTATATCTTTGTTCAGTTCACCTAGTCTTTTAGCTATTTCTTGTTGTTTTGTGTTTAAAGAATCTGTTAGATCTGTATGTTCCAATTTTTCTTTATAATTTTGAATTTTGATCCCTAATTCCTGTGAGGTTATTTCTCTTGATTTAATAATTACTGTTATAAGTTTAAAGGAAGCTGTTTCCAGAATGTCAAACCATTCTTTACTATGCTCTTCGTTTAATTCGAACGTGCAGTCTTTTTTGAGTCGTAGTCCCCTAGGGACCATATTTTCTTTTATGTATTTATTTAAAAAAGCTAACTCCAATTTCTGTTTTATTTCCTTAAATAGAATATTTTCTAATTCGCTTATAGTGTCTTTCTCATTTATATAATCTATTTTATTGAAATTTGAGTTCACGGGGTCAATTTTATTTGAAATGTCATCAAGAATGTTATTCCTAGTGTTAAATATGTCCATCCTTCAGATGTTGGTGTACCTTTCTTAACAGTCTAGGGATAAAATATGTATGTGCGTTTGGGATAGTGATTAGACTGTAAGTAAGGAGGGGAATAATGCACACCTTATAAAACTATATCCCAATGTTTTATAGAAATAGGCTGAGGTGGAGGTAGGTGGCGCAAATGAATGCTGATTCCCTGTGACCACGTGTTACTATCCTGATATACTTGGTTTTATAAGTATCGCTTCGAGTTTAAATAGCCTAAATTGATACGTACTAAATGCTATTGATCTCAACTATTCTATTTGTGTGACTAAGTTTTAATAATATACTCCTTACATAAAATAAATGCCAATATGCTGATGATAATAAAACAATTTATTAAATCTTAAAATATATATATGTATAAACTTTACACAATATTGACACCGGTGTCAGATGATACGTGAATTTTAAAAGAAATATAAAATGCTTCGAAGATACGTGAATTTTAAAAGGAAATATAAAATGCTTCGAAGTATTACGTACATAAAATGACGATAGAAATATATAAAATGATAAAAGGATATTAATACATTGAAGTAATTTTATGCCACATTGAGTTACAGTGTTATTGACATTCGGTCTAAAAACGTTTTAACCTTACAGTTTAGGCCGGGTATACGTGATGGTTCAATATATTATATTATTGCGGGTAGTGCTGTGTTTTATTACGCTTTATAGTACCTTTAAGTGTATCCGTCTGATGACACATTCTCCAACAAAAATAGTGTCATCAGACGGATACACTAAAGAGATCAAATAGCGGCATATATTTAACCGCAGTATTCTCCAACGCACAAAGTGTCATCAGACGGATACACTTAAAGGTACTATAAAGCGTAATAAAACACAGCACTACCCGCAATAATATAATATAGTGAACCATCACGTATACCCGGCCTAAACTGTAAGGTTAAAACGTTTTTAGACCGAATGTCAATAACACTGTAACTCAATGTGGCATAAAATTACTTCAATGTATTAATATCCTTTTATCATTTTATATATTTCTATCGTCATTTTATGTACGTAATACTTCGAAGCATTTTATATTTCCTTTTAAAATTCACGTATCTTCGAAGCATTTTATATTTCTTTTAAAATTCACGTATCATCTGACACCGGTGTCAATATTGTGTAAAGTGTATACATATATATATTTTAAGATTTAATAAATTGTTTTATTATCATCAGCATATTGGCATTTATTTTATGTAAGGAGTATATTATTAAAACTTAGTCACACAAATAGAATAGTTGAGATCAATAGCATTTAGTACGTATCAATTTAGGCTATTTAAACTCGAAGCGATACTTATAAAACCAAGTATATCAGGATAGTAACACGTGGTCACAGGGAATCAGCATTCATTTGCGCCACCTACCTCCACCTCAGCCTATTTCTATAAAACATTGGGATATAGTTTTATAAGGTGTGCATTATTCCCCTCCTTACTTACAGTCTAATCACTATCCCAAACGCACATACATATTTTATCCCTAGACTGTTAAGAAAGGTACACCAACATCTGAAGGATGGACATATTTAACACTAGGAATAACATTCTTGATGACATTTCAAATAAAATAGACCCCGTGAACTCAAATTTCAATAAAATAGATTATATAAACGAGAAAGACACTATAAGCGAATTAGAAAATATTCTATTTAAGGAAATAAAACAGAAATTGGAGTTAGCTTTTTTAAATAAATACATAAAAGAAAATATGGTCCCTAGGGGACTACGACTCAAAAAAGACTGCACGTTCGAATTAAACGAAGAGCATAGTAAAGAATGGTTTGACATTCTGGAAACAGCTTCCCTTAAACTTATAACAGTAATTATTAAATCAAGAGAAATAACCTCACAGGAATTAGGGATCAAAATTCAAAATTATAAAGAAAAATTGGAACATACAGATCTAACAGATTCTTTAAACACAAAACAACAAGAAATAGCTAAAAGACTAGGTGAACTGAACAAAGATATAATAGAAGTAAAATGGAAAAAATTCAATAGAGACATTGAGGATTATAAAAGACAAACAGATAACAGCAATGAAGAAGCACAACCTAATTACAGATTACTTTTTAGTAATAAAAAATTTAATAATGAACCTGAGACAGGGAACATGCAGGTTGAGCAAGAAAACACAGGACAGACCTTAAATCAAACACGAAATGATAGTAACTATTACTATCATAGATACCACAATAATAACAAAGGAAACTACATAAATAGATTCCAAAAACCAAATTACCACTATAATCAACACCGAAACTGGGACAATGATAGAAATAGAAACTACAGACGTGACAACTACAGACATAACGGATACACCTATAATGAATACAGACATAGTAATAGAGAATTACAACAAGGAAGAAGTAACACAGGACATTCACACAAGGATGATCATAGACACAATACGGAAGAGGAACACACACAAGAACACAGAAACTATATACAGCACGATTACCAAAATTCAAACAATTTTCACAATTCAAATAGAAATCACCAACATAGAAATAATTATAGAGATAATAATGAGCACTATTACAATAGAAATGAGCACTATAGAGGTGAAAATAGAAACCCACTTTTCAACCGATATGAACACCACCAAGATGATAATAGAGATTCACATTTTCAAAATTATAGAAACCACCAAGATTATAATAGAGATTCACATTTTCAAAATTATAGAAACCATGGGGAAAGAAGATTTGAAAACCAAAATTATGATAATTATAACCACAATCACACTTGGAGAAATCAAAATAAAGAAAATCCAGATAGGGAAACACCAAAGGAAAATTTTAAAAGACCACAATCACCAAAAACAAAAGATAATTTCAAAAAACAGAGCACCACCTCACATCCACCAGAAAGAAATTTAGAACACCAGAACAGATACAGTGCACTAAATCAGGAAGAAGAATCTAGAACTCCCACTACATCCACCAAAACAATTAACCATAGATCTTTTTTAGAAGAAGGCCCAAATCAAACACACGACCCACCGAAAGGAAAAAGAAGATTAGAGGAAACAGAGGAAGGGGAGGGAGAATCAAAAAAAGCAACGAAGAAATCAAAATAGAACCTAAAGGTATCTTTAATTTGAGTAAATTAATACTAAATGACAAACAAAAAACAATACTCAACAAAGGTCTATCATTTGCCCCGTCCTGTAAAATCAACAAATTTGAAACCCTGATTAATGTGAATCAATTCACAAGAAAATTAGCCTTAAAAAAGTATTTTTTGAGAAATCCTCTGGAAAATAATGGTAATTACACATCAAAATATATTCACACCAATTACAAACAAAAATCCACTTTTAACCCCACTCAAGAAAAAGGTAGTATGATTGAAACATTTGAGAAAAAGGTAAAAGAGGATATTGAAAAACTGGAAATAAATAAGGAGCTTAAATGGAATTTAAGTAAAAAAGAAAATGAGGTTCTAAAAGAGCTGAAAGAGAACAAAAACATCACTATTAAGCAGGCTGATAAAGGGGGGGGGGTTGTCATTATGGACACAGAAAATTACCTCAAAGAAGCCGACAGACTATTAGGGGACAAAACAACATACAATAAATTAACAGGTAACCCTATTGAGCAAATGAGAAAGAATTTAGAAAAAATGATCACTTCAGCAAAAGATAAAGGCATAATAAACAACCAAGAATTCAATTTTATTTTAATAGAACATCCCCGAACCCCAGTCTTTTATTTCCTACCAAAAATCCACAAGGATCTAATCAACCCCCCAGGGCGGCCCATAATATCAGGAATAAATTCACTGACATCAAACTTATCTCAATACACTGACTTCTTTCTTCAAAAATATGTCAAAAACATACCTTCCCACTTAAGAGACACTAAACATTTCCTGAATCTAATTGATCATATTAATTGGAAAGAAAATTACATTCTTGTTACTTGCGATGTAAGTAACTTATACACATGCATTGAACATTCAAAAGGCCTAGAAGCCACAAAATCCTTTTTAACTAAAGACAGCGAAATGGAAAAACCCCAAAAAGAATTTATATTGCAGTGTATGGAATTCATACTCAGAAATAACTATTTTTCTTTCAACGGAAGTCATTATATACAAAAAAGAGGAACAGCTATGGGCACGAGATTCGCACCCAGTTACGCTAATTTATTTGTAGGACATTTTGAGGAGCAATTTCTATCGAACACTCTGTGGGGTGCGAATCTCGTGCTCTATAAACGGTTCATAGATGACATATTCATCATTTGGAGAGGAGATGAGGAACTATTAGATGAGTTCATACTAGACTTCAATAACAACGACTTCGGTCTAAAATTTACACATGAACATAACAAAACTAAAATCAGCTTCTTAGATATAGAGATAGCCATAATAAATAACGAAATCACCACAACGACTTTTTTTAAGAAAGTAGATGCAAATAGCTACATTGACTACAAAAGTTGCCACCATACAAAGTGGAAGAATAATATACCAAAAGGACAGTACTCGAGAATAAGAAGGAATTGCACCAAAGTAACTGACTACGACACACAAGCTGAAATTTTAGACAAGAGATTTGCTGAAAAGGGATATCATCCTAAAATTCTAGTAGACACAAAAAAACAAGTCAGATCAATAGATAGAAAGGACCTTCTGGAGGATAAAAATAACATGATGAAACATGAGGACAGAGACCCATATCACATTCCATTTATCACCACATATTCCAGCCAACACAAACAGATAGAAAACATTATAAAGAAACACTGGCATCTTGCAAGAAGTGACCCTATCCTTGGAAAAAGATTAAAACAACATCCTGATATTATATATCGAAAAGCTACCAGTCTGAAAAATATCCTAGCACCTAGCGAGTACAAACAACAAAAATACCACACTATCCAACGAGACCTTAATAATGAAACCATATCTGGTTTTTTCCCATGCCATGAGTGTAAATCTTGTAAACACAGCACCAAATCTAAATCAGTCAGGTCAACTGTGACAAATAAAGAAGTAAAAATAAATGACATCATCAGATGCACGGATAACAATATCATATATCTAATAGAATGCAATTGCAAACTTCAATACTTAGGCCAAACAAGTAGAAAGTTGAAGGATAGGATGAGAGAACACATCCTAAATATTGAAAAAGAAAGAGATAACATAAAATTATACGCACACTTCAAAACATGCCATAAAGGAAACCCAAATGAAATGTTATTTTGGGGCATTAAAAAGATTAAACCAGACAGCAGAGGAGGCAATCTAGGGAAAAAACTTTTACACCAAGAAGCCAAATTAATATTCGAAATGGGTACTCTACACCCAAAAGGTCTAAACAGTGAAATGGACTTAAACGCCATCCTGTAGTACACCCCAAACCGAATTATCTATGGACCTTAATTACATCCGGATTACACAATAGTCATATATTAAACACATCGAGGAATAACCATATTCAAGATGTGTAATAATCTATTAGACATACGAAATAATATAAAAGACACTTCCAAACATTCCAGACGCAAAGTTAAAGATGTACTAGTCCATAGCTATAAAAACCAGTTCATCGCTATACGATCCAATACTCCAAACCTGGAGTTAATGAAGTACCAATTCCACAATCAAACAACAGTTTTAGTTAGGGATACATATATGTTAGAACCCGTCCACTAAGAATAAGTCACACATTAGAAACTCTAGGTGTTATAACTTCTGACCAACAAACTCATGATATGTAAAATATGCATAAGTTAATAAAGTAACAATCTAGACCATAGAATAATTGGTCGATCCATAACCACAACCCTAAAACAATTTTCAAAATACTAAATATCATATTTAAACCTTACCCATAATTTTACCTTTAAATTTTACATTTAAATTTTACCCAAAGTTAAAGTTTACGCCAATAATGATTTTTTACGCCTCAAAACAAACTAGCGTATAGCCAGAAATATCTAAGGTACGCATTAACCCTTATCAAAATGTGCACAACAATAAATGTATTTTCACAGACCACAAAGTATAAAATTTCTAAAAAATGTGTCTGTATGGAATATATCCCAAAATCTAGATATATGTTTAATAACATACTCCTTATAGCCAAGTTGCAATATCGTGCACAATAATAAATTGAAGATCCACAAATGATAAAGTACGAATATCTGTAAAATTTGTATATAAGATAATTTACCCAGAACCAATTCATAATGATGTTAAAACTGACTAGAAGCGAAAATTACAATAATTTCTTACTGGCAGTCCAACAGTTAACCGAAACAGGTATAAATAGCTGGCCAATCTACTCATCAGGTATCTTGAAAAAGGCTTGGAAGCCGAAACGCGTTGATACCCGATCACCCTCACACGGATTTGCAGGACACAAGAGCAGCACCTCCATCCAAAAACTTCAAAGAACTCAGCCGGACCGGTCACTGACCGGCAGCAAACGGAGGCAGAAGAACAAACAACTGAAGCGGCAAAGATCCCACACCTCACGAACAAAGTATCAGGAACCAACATCCTTTAAAGAGCTAAATCGGTCACTGACCGACAACACATTAAGCGGTCACGGGAACCGCAGGAAATATTCACACGTCAGTGTGAATCACCACGAAGATTATCATCATCCTTCGCTTACTGCAGGTGGAACTTAGACTGCAATAAGTCATCACAGCGGCATATATTTAACCGCCAGAACGCTCAAACATCACGACTCACCTAGGAATCAAGGGAATCAAACAGCGGCATATATTTAACCGCAGCATTCTCCAACAAAAATAGTGTCATCAGACGGATACACTAAAGAGAATCAAATAGCGGCATATATTTAACCGCAGTATTCTCCAACGCACAAAGTGTCATCAGACGGATACACTTAAAGGTACTATAAAGCGTAATAAAACACAGCACTACCCGCAATAATATAATATAGTGAACCATCACGTATACCCGGCCTAAACTGTAAGGTTAAAACGTTTTTAGACCGAATGTCAATAACACTGTAACTCAATGTGGCATGAAATTACTTCAATGTATTAATATCCTTTTATCATTTTATATATTTCTATCGTCATTTTATGTACGTAATACTTCGAAGCATTTTATATTTCCTTTTAAAATTCACGTATCTTCGAAGCATTTTATATTTCTTTTAAAATTCACGTATCATCTGACACCGGTGTCAATATTGTGTAAAGTGTATACATATATATATTTTAAGATTTAATAAATTGTTTTATTATCATCAGCATATTGGCATTTATTTTATGTAAGGAGTATATTATTAAAACTTAGTCACACAAATAGAATAGTTGAGATCAATAGCATTTAGTACGTATCAATTTAGGCTATTTAAACTCAAAGCGATACTTATAAAACCAAGTATATCAGGATAGTAACACGTGGTCACAGGGAATCAGCATTCATTTGCGCCACCTACCTCCACCTTAACATTATAATACAATCAGCACAAGCTGTTAACTACCTAATATACAGCTAGATAGTAACACCTAGTACAGTGTAATAATAACAATAAGAGTCAGCTTTATACAGCTACATGTGTAACATTATAATACAATCAGCACAAGCTATTAACTACCTAATATACCGCTAGATAGTAACACCTAGTACAGTGTAATAATAACAATAAGAGTCAGCTTCATGCAGCTACACGTGTAACATTATAATACAATCAGCACAAGCTATTAACTACCTAATATACAGCTAGATAGTAGCACCTAGTACAGTGTAATAATAACAATAAGTGTCAGCTTCATGCAGCTATATGTGTAACATTATAATACAATCAGCACAAGCTGTTAACTACCTAATATACAGCTAGATAGTAACACTTGGTACAGTGTAATAATAACAATAAGAGTCAGCTTCATGCAGCTACAGGTGTAACATTATAATACAATCAGCACAAGCTATTAACTACCTAATATACCGCTAGATAGTAACACCTAGTACAGTGTAATAATAACAATAAGAGTCAGCTTCATGCAGCTACACGTGTAACATTATAATACAATCAGCACAAGCTATTAACTACCTAATATACAGCTAGATAGTAACACCTAGTACAGTGTAATAATAACAATAAGAGTCAGCTTCATGCAGCTACACGTGTAACATTATAATACAATCAGCACAAGCTATTAACTACCTAATATACAGCTGGATAGTAACACCTAGTACAGTGTAATAATAACAATAAGTGTCAGTGTCATACAGCTACACATGTAACATTATAATACAATCAGCACAAGCTATTAACTACTTAATATACAGCTAGATAGTAACACCTAGTACAGTGTAATAATAACAATAAGATCAGCTTCATGCAGCTACAGGTGTAATATTATAATACAATCAGCACAAGCTATTAACTACATAATATACAGCTAGATAGTAACACCTAGTACAGTGTAATAATAACAATAAGATCAGCTTCATGCAGCTACAGGTGTAACATTATAATACAATCAGCACAAGCTATTAACTACCTAATATACAGCTAGATAGTAACACTTGGTACAGTGCAATAATAACAATGTGTCAGCTTCATGCAGCTACATGTGTAACATTATATTACATTCAGCACAAGCTATTAACTACCTAATATACAGCTAGATAGTAACACCTAGTACAGTGTAATAATAACAATAAGTGTCAGCTTCATACAGCTACAGGTGTAACATTATAATACAATCAGCACAAGCTATTAACTACCTAATATACAGCTAGATAGTAACACCTAGTACAGTGTAATAATAACAATAAGAGTCAGCTTCATGCAGCTACACGTGTAACATTATAATACAATCAGCACAAGCTATTAACTACCTAATATACAGCTAGATAGTAGCACCTAGTACAGTGTAATAATAACAATAAGTGTCAGCTTCATGCAGCTACAGGTGTAACATTATAATACAATCAGCACAAGCTATTAACTACCTAATATACAGCTAGATAGTAACACCTAGTACAGTGTAATAATAACAATAAGAGTCAGCTTCATGCAGCTACAGGTGTAACATTATAATACAATCAGCACAAGCTATTGACTACCTAATATACAGCTAGATAGTAACACATAGTACAGTGTAATAATAACAATAAGTGTCAGCTTCATGCAGCTAAACTTGTAACATTATAATACAATCAGCACAAGCTATTAACTACCTAATATACAGCAAGATAGTATCACCTAGTACAGTGTAATAATAACAATAAGAGTCAGCTTCATGCAGCTACAGGTGTAACATTATAATACAATCAGCACAAGCTATTAACTACCTAATATACAGCTAGATAGTAACACCTAGTACAGTGTAATAATAACAATAAGATCAGCGTCATGCAGCTACAGGTGTAACATTATAATACAATCAGCACAAGCTATTAACTACCTAATATACATCTAGATAGTAACACCTAGTACAGTGTAATAATAACAATAAGAGTCAGCTTCATGCAGCTACATGTGTAACATTATAATACAATCAGCACAAGCTATTAACTACCTAATATACAGCTAGATAGAAACACATAGTACAGTGTAATAATAACAATAAGTGTCAGCTTCATGCAGCTAAACTTGTAACATTATAATACAATCAGCACAAGCTATTAACTACCTAATATACAGCAAGATAGTATCACCTAGTACAGTGTAATAATAACAATAAGAGTCAGCTTCATGCAGCTACAGGTGTAACATTATAATACAATCAGCACAAGCTATTAACTACCTAATATACAGCTAGATAGTAACACCTAGTACAGTGTAATAATAACAATAAGATTAGCTTCATGCAGCTACAGGTGTAACATTATAATACAATCAGCACAAGCTATTAACTACCTAATATACAGCTAGATAGTAACACCTAGTACAGTGTAATAATAACAATAAGATCAGCTTTATACAGCTACATGTGTAACATTATAATACAATCAGCACAAGCTATTAAATAAAAAATATACAGCTAGATAGTAACACCTAGTACAGTGTAATAATAACAATAAGTGTCAGCTTCATGCAGCTACAGGTGTAACATTATAATACAATCAGCACAAGCTATTAACTACCTAATATACAGCTAGATAGCAACACCTAGTACAGTGTAATAATAACAATAAGATCAGCTTCATGCAGCTACACTTGTAACATTATAAAACAATCAGCACAAGCTATTAACTACCTAATATACAGCAAGATAGTAACACCTAGTACAGTGTAATAATAACAATAAGATCAGCTTCATGCAGCTACACGTGTAACATTATAATACAATCAGCACAAGCTATTAACTACCTAATATACAGCTAGATAGTAGCACCTAGTACAGTGTAATAATAACAATAAGTGTCAGCTTCATGCAGCTACATGTGTAACATTATAATACAATCAGCACAAGCTATTAACTACCTAATATACAGCTAGATAGTAACACCTAGTACAGTGTAATAATAACAATAAGAGTCAGCTTTATACAGCTACATGTGTAACATTATAATACAATCAGCACAAGCTATTAACTACCTAATATACAGCTAGATAGTAGCACCTAGTACAGTGTAATAATAACAATAAGTGTCAGCTTCATGCAGCTACATGTGTAACATGATAATACAATCAGCACAAGCTATTAACTACCTAATATACAGCTAGATAGTAACACTTGGTACAGTGTAATAATAACAATAAGAGTCAGCTTCATGCAGCTACAGGTGTAACATTATAATACAATCAGCACAAGCTATTAACTACCTAATATACAGCTAGATAGTAACACATAGTACAGTGTAATAATAACAATAAGAGTCAGCATCATGCAGCTACACGTGTAACATTATAATACAATCAGCACAAGCTATTAACTACCTAATATACCGCTATATAGTAACACCTAGTACAATGTAATAATAACAATAAGAGTCAGCTTCATGCAGCTACACGTGTAACATTATAATTCAATCAGCACAAAATATTAACTACCTAATATACAGCTAGATAGTAACACCTAGTACAGTGTAATAATAACAATAAGAGTCAGCTTCATGCAGCTACACGTGTAACATTATAATTCAATCAGCACAAGCTATTAACTACCTAATATACAGCTAGATAGTAACACCTAGTACAGTGTAATAATAACAATAAGAGTCAGCTTCATGCAGCTACATTTGTAGCATTATAATACAATCAGCACAAGCTATTAACTACCTAATATACAGCTGGATAGTAACTACTAGTACAGTGTAATAATAACAATAAGATCAGCTTTATACAGCTACATGTGTAACATTATAATACAATTAGCACAAGCTATTAACTACCTAATATACATCTAGATAGTAACACCTAGTACAGTGTAATAATAACAATAAGAGTCAGCATCATGCAGCTACAGGTGTAACATTATAATACAATCAGCACAAGCTATTAACTACCTAATATACAGCTAGATAGTAACACCTAGTACAGTGTAATAATAACAATAAGATCAGCTTCATGCAGCTACAGGTGTAACATTATAATACAATCAGCACAAGCTATTAACTACCTAATATACAGCTAGATAGTAACACCTATTACAGTGTAATAATAACAATAAGTCAGCTTCATGCAGCTACAGGTGTAACATTATAATACAATCAGCACAAGCTAATAACTACCTAATATACAACTAGATAGTAACACCTAGTACAGTGTAATAATAACAATAAGTGTCAGTTTCATGCAGCTACATGTGTAACATTATAATACAATCAGTACAAGCTATTAACTACCTAATATACAGCTAGATAGTAATACCTAATACAGTGTAATAATAACAATAAGAGTCAGCTTTATACACCTACATGTGTAACATTATAATACAAACAGCGCAAGCTATTAACTACCTAATATACAGCTAGATAGTAACACCTAGTACAGTGTAATAATAACAATAAGATCAGCTTCATGCAGCTACAGGTGTAACATTATAATACAATCAGCACAAGCTATTAACTACCTAATATACAGCTAGATAGTAACACCTAGTACAGTGTAATAATAACAATAAGTGTCAGCTTCATGCAGCTACAGGTGTAACATTATAATACAATCAGCACAAGCTATTAACTACCTAATATACAGCTAGATAGTAACACCTAGTACAGTGTAATAATAACAATATCAGCTTCATGCAGCTACATGTGTAACATTATAATACAATCAGCACAAGCTATTAACTACCTAATATACAGCTAGATAGTAACACCTAGTACAGTGTAATAATAACAATAAGAGTCAGTGTCATGCAGCTACATGTTTAACATTATAATACAATCAGCACAAGCTAATAACTACCTAATATACAGCTAGATAGTAACACCTAGTACAGTGTAATAATAACAATAAGAGTCAGCTTCATGCAGCTACACGTGTAACATTATAATACAATCAGTGTGTCTATAAGATAGGGGGCGCCCTAAAAAATTAGCACTCAATAGGCTATATAGTGTATATGATAGTGAGTATAATACACAAAGGAGGACAGTATAGATAAAACTATTAGTCAAATAACAATTCAACAAAAATAAGAAATAAATAAAAAAAAATATAAACAAAGTCTTTAGATTGTGAAAAGAGATAATGTTGAGGCAGCAATCTGTAGCGGACCCGGCCTGGATCCAAGAGGATAATCTATAAACAGAAGAGAAGACAGATGCGCCACATGGCCCAATATTGTTTGATCCACAGAGTTAGACTATCAGATTGTAATCTATTAAACTCACAATCTTGGAAGCACTCCAATTAGTGCAGTGGGAGCAGTCTGGGATCTATAACAGTCACCCAGCAGACCGACCTCTTGGGGTGAAGATGGATAATCTGTAGTAAAACACAAGGGGACACAAAGGTGCCTATATGGCCTAGTACAGTCTTATACCAGGAGCAATAGTGTGTATGGTAAGATATATACTCACAAAAAGTAAAGCATCTCCATTGAGGCTAATCAGACAGGAAGGGGTCAATGTAGTCACCCAACAGACTGTATAAAGGCTTCCACAGGAGGCAGACAGCAGAGGTCCAATGGACCATGTGTTGATCCAAATAAAACACAGTAGCAAGTGTTTGAGATAAAAAAGTATTAAACTTTACTGACATGAATTAAAATACAGCGACGCGTTTCTCAGTCACAGACTGTTTCCTCAGGCATAATAAAATGATTTCCAAACACTTGCTACATATACCTAACCAAACCAATTAACATAATTGATATCACGTGTAGTGGGTGTGATCTATGACATCATAGGTATCCTAGTTACAAATCTGTTTTGACAGCATAAGTCAACCCAATTTGTATGTTGTATATTAAACAAAAATAAATAATAATAATAGATACACATTATAACAAATAATACTCAAAAAATCCTAAGCCAATTTATACAATTACATATAACAACAATTTCCATATCTTTTTTATATATGTGGAAAACAGATATCCATCTTAATTTGTAATAGATAGTTTAGTAAGATCTAAAATCCATTTATATAAAACGTGTAGGCGGAAAATATGTATATTAAACACCTTAGTTGTTTCTATCAAGTTTCTTATTTAGCTATTTTATAAATAGCTACTCATTCATATAATGCCCCATTCAAATCCCTAATTACAAGTTAATACTTTTTCTCTGTTTATCTTTTCAATTCATTTTACAAGTAGAGTCGTATATTATCCAGCATAAGAATTTCACATGTTTATACCTTTCAATTTCATAATCAAGACTGTTCCTACTGATTATTATATCATATCAATACAAAATTGTTAGGTTATTTCTAATCCGGATCACTTACTTTATGTTATTACAAGTCGCCATTAGAATTTCTGGATGGCGTGCATCTAGCGCAAATGCGCATGTCAGTAGTGTAACCATAGGAACCATATGACTCATTCGGCTCCACGCTAAGCGTAAGTGAGGAGCTGTAACCTGATAGGTCAGTGTAACTCTTCGGCTCAATGTAATATTTGGCTCTGTTTCAGCCACTCGCATTAAGACCTATTCAGTTATTTACTTTGTTTTGTTACAAATCGCTATTAGAATTTCTAAATGGCGTGCATCTAGCGCTAGTGCGCATGTCAGTAGTGTAGCCATAGGAATCATATGACTCATTCGACTCAACACTAAAGCGAAAGTAAGGAGCTGTAACCTGATAGGTCTGTATAGCTTTTGGCTCAATGTAATGATTGGCTGTGTTCCAGCCACTTGCGTTAGTATAAGTACAATAAGACTTATTCAGCACGGCACTAGATATAATAAGAAGCTGTTAGCTAATAGGATAATAGTATCCTTTAACTATAGATAGCTGGTGTCTGTGTTTCATCTCAGGGTATTAATATATCTAATCGTTCAGTAGATGGTACTATAACGATAAAGTGTTATAATCAGAATCTACCTATATTTGATGGATATAAAATTATGGTCTGCCAGTGATTATTTATACTTAGTAAACAGTGAGCAATGTATATTAGAAAATAAATGTGCCATATATACAATATTGGCTCAATACTGTATGTAAATTGTGTGAGGATTATTGAATGGACTTCTTGTCATATAAAGGGCTAATGCCTAATTAGAAACTAAACTGAATCTTCCATAAGTTATTTAATAAAAAAAAAAAAAAAAATTAGTACACCTTCTTCTAAATGCAATAAGGCATATAGTGCTTATATTTATCTAAGTGCTCCTCTTATTATGTAACTCTCCTATATGTAAAAATATTAGATTGTTTAAAATCCAAATCCTAAGTGACTTAATGTTAATAATTTAAATGTGTATATATGTGGATTATCTAGTGTTGATAGTGACCCCAATAAGTATTTAACTATACTATAGTGATAATGTGATAGGACATTGGTAATGGTGATATATGAATATGTATGAATTACAATAATAGTATTAATTGATGTGCTGTGTCCCCTATAGTGATAGTGAGACTATTAATTGTATGTGATATTATTAACTATACTTAAAATAGTGACAACGGTGTTGAATGATAGTGATTAAAACTAATATGTTGTATTTAAAGTGTTTGGTCAGTATAAACATAAAATAGTAAACCAGAAACTGAAGTAATAAAAACTTGAATTGGTTCGACCTCTAAATGGATATAAGTGTTCTTATAATATCCTTGTATGATCTCTCAAAAGACTATGTGTAAATCACAATAAATTATATAATGTGTAGGCATATGGCTAACTATACTCTGAATGACTAAGAGGCTACAGATACTATATCTATGTGGGAAATGGAGCTAACAGTAATAGGAAGTCTCCAATCAGTTTGTAGCTGTAACAGCTAAATGCAATCTAACACGGAGTAAGGTATAAGAGAAGTCCCTCAGTGTCCTGGAATAGAACTTGGGGGTAAGGTACCCACAATTAATGCCATATTGGTGCCAAGGGGTATCAATAGAAGAAAGGTAATATCCTGTATATGATGTCAAATCACCTTGTCATATATCAAAGGCGGCCAAATCTACACATTCGTTTAGACCATCTGGTACTAAAGAATGCAATTTATGTATCCAGTATGTCTCTCTACGGCGTAAATTGAGAAGAGGGTTGTGACTATTTCTGGAGATTTGTTCAATAGGTAATACAGATAGTGTTTTTGCACTACCTTTGTGTGAAAAGGCACAATGTCTAGATAGACTGTGTTTAAGATATTTTCTCTTGATGTTATAGATGTGTTCACTCCAACGTTTTCTGATGGTGCGGCTCGTGCGCCCTATTACAAGTTAAGATGGATATCTGTTTTCCACATATATAAAAAAGATATGGAAATTGTTGTTATATGTAATTGTATAAATTGGCTTAGGATTTTTTGAGTATTATTTGTTATAATGTGTATCTATTATTATTATTTATTTTTGTTTAATATACAACATACAAATTGGGTTGACTTATGCTGTCAAAACAGATTTGTAACTAGGATACCTATGATGTCATAGATCACACCCACTACAAGTGATATCAATTATGTTAATTGGTTTGGTTAGGTATATGTAGCAAGTGTTTGGAAATCATTTTATTATGCCTGAGGAAACAGTCTGTGACTGAGAAACGCGTCGCTGTATTTTAATTCATGTCAGTAAAGTTTAATACTTTTTTATCTCAAACACTTGCTACTGTGTTTTATTTGGATCAACACATGGTCCATTAGACCTCTGCTGTCTGCCTCCTGTGGAAGCCTTGATACAGTCTGTTGGGTGACTACATTGACCCCTTCCTGTCTGATTAGCATCAATGGAGATGCTTTACTTTTTGTGAGTATATATCTTACCATACACACTATTGCTCCTGGTATAAGACTGTACTAGGCCATATAGGCACCTTTGTGTCCCCTTGTGTTTTACTACAGATTATCCATCTTCACCCCAAGAGGTCGGTCTGCTGGGTGACTGTTATAGATCCCAGACTGCTCCCACTGCACTAATTGGAGTGCTTCCAAGATTGTGATTTTAATAGAATACAATCTGATAGTCTAACTCTGTGGATCAAACAATATTGGGCCATGTGGCACATCTGTCTTCTCTTCTGTTTATAGATTATCCTCTTGGATCCAGGCCGGGTCCGCTACAGATTGCTGCCTCAACATTATCTCTTTTCACAATCTAAAGACTTTGTTTATATTTTTTTATATTTATTTCTTATTTTTGTTGAATTGTTATTTGACTAATAGTTTTATCTATACTGTCCTCCTTTGTGTATTATACTCACTATCATATACACTATATAGCCTATTGAGTGCTAATTTTTTAGGGTGCCCCCTATCTTATAGACATATCTTGCTAATACACTTAGGTGTATTCTGCTACTGGCCTCTAGGGGTAGTTGACACTGAGGGACTTCTCTTATACCTTACTCCGTGTTAGATTGCATTTAGCTGTTACAGCTACAAACTGATTGGAAACTTCCTATTACTGTTAGCTCCATTTCCCACATAGATATAGTATCTGTAGCCTCTTAGTCATTCAGAGTATAGTTAGCCATATGCCTACACATTATATAATTTATTGTGATTTACACATAGTCTTTTGAGAGATCATACAAGGATATTATAAGAACACTTATATCCATTTAGAGGTCGAACCAATTCAAGTTTTTATTACTTCAGTTTCTGGTTTACTATTTTATGTTTATACTGACCAAACACTTTAAATACAACATATTAGTTTTAATCACTATCATTCAACACCGTTGTCACTATTTTAAGTATAGTTAATAATATCACATACAATTAATAGTCTCACTATCACTATAGGGGACACAACACATCAATTAATACTATTATTGTAATTCATACATATTCATATATCACCATTACCAATGTCCTATCACATTATCACTATAGTATAGTTAAATACTTATTGGGGTCACTATCAACACTAGATAATCCACATATATACACATTTAAATTATTAACATTAAGTCACTTAGGATTTGGATTTTAAACAATCTAATATTTTTACATATAGGAGAGTTACATAATAAGAGGAGCACTTAGATAAATATAAGCACTATATGCCTTATTGCATTTAGAAGAAGGTGTACTAATTTTTTTTTTTTTTTTTTTTTTTATTAAATAACTTATGGAAGATTCAGTTTAGTTTCTAATTAGGCATTAGCCCTTTATATGAGAAGAAGTCCATTCAATAATCCTCACACAATTTACATACAGTATTGAGCCAATATTGTATATATGGCACATTTATTTTCTAATATACATTGCTCACTGTTTACTAAGTATAAATAATCACTGGCAGACCATAATTTTATATCCATCAAATATAGTTAGATTGATTATAACACTTTATCGTTATAGTACCATCTACTGAACGATTAGATATATTAATACCCTGAGATGAAACACAGACACCAGCTATCTATAGTTAAAGGATACTATTATCCTATTAGCTAACAGCTTCTTATTATATCTAGTGCCGTGCTGAATAAGTCTTATTGTACTTATACTAACGCAAGTGGCTGGAACACAGCCAATCATTACATTGAGCCAAAAGCTATACAGACCTATCAGGTTATAGCTCCTTACTTTCGCTTTAGTGTTGAGTCGAATGAGTCATATGATTCCTATGGCTACACTACTGACATGCGCACTAGCGCTAGATGCACGCCATTTAGAAATTCTAATAGCGATTTGTAACAAAACAAAGTAAATAACTGAATAGGTCTTAATGCGAGTGGCTGAAACAGAGCCAAATATTACATTGAGCCGAAGAGTTACACTGACCTATCAGGTTACAGCTCCTCACTTACGCTTAGCGTGGAGCCGAATGAGTCATATGGTTCCTATGGTTACACTACTGACATGCGCATTTGCGCTAGATGCACGCCATCCAGAAATTCTAATGGCGACTTGTAATAACATAAAGTAAGTGATCCGGATTAGAAATAACCTAACAATTTTGTATTGATATGATATAATAATCAGTAGGAACAGTCTTGATTATGAAATTGAAAGGTATAAACATGTGAAATTCTTATGCTGGATAATATACGACTCTACTTGTAAAATGAATTGAAAAGATAAACAGAGAAAAAGTATTAACTTGTAATTAGGGATTTGAATGGGGCATTATATGAATGAGTAGCTATTTATAAAATAGCTAAATAAGAAACTTGATAGAAACAACTAAGGTGTTTAATATACATATTTTCCGCCTACACGTTTTATATAAATGGATTTTAGATCTTACTAAACTATCTATTACAAGTTAAGATGGATATCTGTTTTCCACATATATAAAAAAAGATATGGAAATTGTTGTTATATGTAATTGTATAAATTGGCTTAGGATTTTTTGAGTATTATTTGTTATAATGTGTATCTATTATTATTATTTATTTTTGTTTAATATACAACATACAAATTGGGTTGACTTATGCTGTCAAAACAGATTTGTAACTAGGATACCTATGATGTCATAGATCACACCCACTACAAGTGATATCAATTATGTTAATTGGTTTGGTTAGGTATATGTAGCAAGTGTTTGGAAATCATTTTATTATGCCTGAGGAAACAGTCTGTGACTGAGAAACGCGTCGCTGTATTTTAATTCATGTCAGTAAAGTTTAATACTTTTTTATCTCAAACACTTGCTACTGTGTTTTATTTGGATCAACACATGGTCCATTGGACCTCTGCTGTCTGCCTCCTGTGGAAGCCTTGATACAGTCTGTTGGGTGACTACATTGACCCCTTCCTGTCTGATTAGCATCAATGGAGATGCTTTACTTTTTGTGAGTATATATCTTACCATACACACTATTGCTCCTGGTATAAGACTGTACTAGGCCATATAGACACCTTTGTGTCCCCTTGTGTTTTACTACAGATTATCCATCTTCACCCCAAGAGGTCGGTCTGCTGGGTGACTGTTATAGATCCCAGACTGCTCCCACTGCACTAATTGGAGTGCTTCCAAGATTGTGAGTTTAATAGAATACAATCTGATAGTCTAACTCTGTGGATCAAACAATATTGGGCCATGTGGCACATCTGTCTTCTCTTCTGTTTATATAATACAATCAGCACAAGCTATTAACTACCTAATATACAACTAGATAGTAACACCTAGTACAGTGTAATAATAACAATAAGAGTCAGCGTCATGCAGCTACATGTGTAACATTATAATACAATCAGCACAAGCTAATAACTACCTAATATACAGCTAGATAGTAACACCTAGTACAGTGTAATAATAACAATAAGAGTCAGCTTCATGCAGCTACAGGTGTAACATTATAATACAATCAGCACAAGCTATTAACTACCTAATATACAGCTAGATAGTAACACCTAGTACAGTGTAATAATAACAATAAGTGTCAGCTTCATGCAGCTACAGGTGTAACATTATAATACAATCAGCACAAGCTATTAACTACCTAATATACAGCTAGATAGTAACACCTAGTACAGTGTAATAATAACAATAAGTGTCAGCTTCATGCAGCTACAGGTGTAACATTATAATACAATCAGCACAAGCTATTAACTACATATTATACAGCTAGATAGTAACACCTAGTACAGTGTAATAATAACAATAAGATCAGCGTCATGCAGCTACAGCTGTAACATTATAATACAATCAGCACAAGCTATTAACTACCTAATATACAGCTAGATAGTAACACCTAGTACAGTGTAATAATAACAATAAGATCAGCGTCATGCAGCTACAGGTGTAACATTATAATACAAATAGCACAAGCTATTAACTACCTAATATACAGCTAGATTGTAACACCTAGTACAGTGTAATAATAACAATAAGAGTCAGCGTCATGCAGCTACACGTGTAACATTATAATAAAATCAGCACAAGCTATTAACTACCTAATATACAGGTAGATAGTAACACCTAGTACAGTGTAATAATAACAATAAGAGTCAGCGTCATGCAGCTACACGTGTAACATTATAAGACAATAAGCACAAGCTATTAACTACCTAATATACAGCTAGATAGTAATGCCTAGTACAGTGTAATAATAACAATAAGAGTCAGCATCATGCAGCTACACTTGTAACATTATAATACAATTAGCACAAGCTATTAACTACCTAATATACAGCTAGATAGTAACACCTAGTACAGTGTAATAATAACAATAAGAGTCAGCATCATGCAGCTACACGTGTAACATTATAATACAATCAGCACAAGCTATTAACTACCTAATATACAGCTAGATAGTAACACCTAGTACAGTGTAATAATAACAATAAGAGTCAGCATCATGCAGCTACACTTGTAACATTATAATACAATTAGCACAAGCTATTAACTACCTAATATACAGCTAGATAGTAACACCTAGTACAGTGTAATAATAACAATAAGATCAGCTTTATACAGCTACACGTGTAACATTATAATACAATCAGCACAAGCTATTAACTACATAATATACAGCTAGATAGTAAAACCTAGTACAGTGTAATAATAACAATAAGATCAGCTTTATACAGCTACATGTGTAACATTATAATACAATCAGCACAAGCTATTAACTACCTAATATACAGCTAGATAGTAACACCTAGTACAGTGTAATAATAACAATAAGATCAGCTTCATGCAGCTACAGGTGTAACATTATAATACAATCAGCACAAGCTATTAACTACATAATATACAGCTAGATAATAACACCTAGTACAGAGTAATAATAACAATAAGAGTCAGCTTCATGCAGCTACATGTGTAACATTATAATACAATCAGCACAAGCTATTAACTACCTAATATACAGCTAGAAAGTAACACCTAGTACAGTGTAATAATAACAATAAGTGTCAGCTTCATGCAGCTACAGGTGTAACATTATAATACAATCAGCACAAGCTATTAACTACCTAATATACAGCTAGATAGTAACACCTAGTACAGTGTAATAATAACAATAAGAGTCAGCTTCATGCAGCTACATGTGTAACATTATAATACAATCAGCACAAGCTATTAACTACCTAATATACAGCTAGATAGTAACACCTAGTACAGTGTAATAATAACAATAAGAGTCAGCTTCATGCAGCTACATGTGTAACATTATAATACAATCAGCACAAGTTATTAACTACCTAATACAGCTAGATAGTAACACCTAGTACAAGTTAATAATAACAATTAGAGTCAGCTTCATGCAGCTACATGTGTAACATTATAATACAATCAGCACAAGCTATTAACTACCTAATATACAGCTAGATAGTAACACCTAGTACAGTGTAATAATAACAATAAGATTCAGCTTCATGCAGCTACAGGTGTAACATTATTATACAATTAGTGATGTCGCGAACCTAAACCGCCCTTGACTTCAATAGGCAGGCGAACTTTAAAACCTACAAGGACTCTTTCTGGCCACAATAGTGATGGAAAAGTTGTTTCAAGTGGACTAACACCGGGACTGTGGCATGCTGGAGGGGGATCCCTGGCAAAACTCCCATGGAAAATTACATAGTTTATGCAGAGTCTGCTTTTAACCCATAAAGGGCCTAAATCACCTAACATTCCCAAATTGTTTGCAATAACGTGCTTTAAAACATCTGTTATGATGTCGTATCTATCAGGTAGTGTAAGGGTTACGGCCGGTTCACAGTGACAGAGCAAACTCCAAGTGTAATGCACCGCAATCAACCGCAAACAGTCCATTTGCACAACCACGAGATAGATAGATTTGATAGATAGATACATAGATTACATAGCTCAATCGATGCAATATACATATGATCGATACAATTTACATAGATCAATAGATGCAATATACATTTGATAGATACGAATTACATCGATCAATAGATGCAATATACATTTGATAGATACGAATGTTATCGAATCAAAGATGCAATATACATTTGATAGATACGAATTACATCAACCAAAATATGTAATATACATTTTATAGATACAAATTACATCGATCAATAGATGCAATCTACATTTGATATATACGTTTGATAGTTCGATCGATTTGATAGATAAATAATTAGATTTGAAATATATATAATTCCCCTGACAGAGTATAACAATAAGACATGCGGTCTGTGACCCGTGGTGTGTTAAGTAGTACTATTCTTAGCAGTTTACTACAACCTGTTACTCCCCCTATCGGGGGAGGTCTATATGGCCTTCATTTTTGGAACCGGGAGATGGAAGAAGATGATTGGTCTGTCCTCCTACTTCAAATGTCTGTCTCAAAACAGTCCGGACAGAAGATAGATAGATTTGATAGATAGATATACATAGATTGATAGTTAGATAGAATCGATAGAAGAGAAATAGATAGATTTGTTAGATATATAATTACCCTGACAAAGTATAATAATTAAACATGCGGTCTTGGACCCATGGTAACTAGGTTGTATTAAGTAGTACTATTCTTAGCACTTTCAGCCCTGTAACTCCCCCTATTGGTGGAGGTCTATATGGCGTGTATGATTACCCTGACAAAGTATAACAACAAGACACGCGGTCTGGGACCCATGGTAATTCGGTTGTGTTAAGTAAAACTTTTCTTAGCACTTTAATCACTCTTACCCCCCCCCCTTTCGGTGGAGTTCTATATGGCCTGCATGATTAGCCTGACAAAGTATAACAAGAAAACATCTGGTCTGGGACCCATGGTAACTAGGTTGTGTTAAGTAGTACTATTCTTAGAACTGTAATCCCTGTTACTCCCCCTATCTGGGGAGGTCTATATGGCCTGCCTGATAACTCTGACAAAATATAATAATAAGACATGCAGTCTGGGACCCATGTTAACTAGGTTGTGTTTTAAGTAGTACTATTCTTAGCACTTTAATCTCTGTAACTCCCCCTATCTGGGGAGGTCTATACGGCCTGTTTGATTACCCATACAAAATATAATAATAAGACATCTGCTCTGGGTCTGGAACTCATGGTAACTAGTTTGTGTTAAGTAGTACTGTTCTTAGCATTTTAATAACTGTTACTCACCCTGTCGGGGGAGGTCTATATGGCCTGCATGATTACCCTAACAAAATATAATAACAACACATGCATTCTGGGACCCATGGTAACTATGTTGTGTTAAGTAGTAACGTCCTTAGCATTTTAATACCTGTTACTCACCCTATCGATGGAGGTCTATATGGCCTGCATGATTACCCTTACAAAATATAATAACAAGACATGCGGTCTGGGACCCATGGTAACTAGGTTGTGTTAAGAAGTACTCTTCTTAGCATTTTAATACCTGTTGCTCACCCTATCGGGGGAGGTCTATATGGCCTGCATGATTAACCGAACAAAATATAATAATAAGACATATGCTCTGGGACCCATGGTAACTTTGTGTTAAGTAATACTGTTCTTAGCATTTCAATACCTGTTACTCACCCTATTGGGGGAGGTCTATATGGCCTGCATGATTACCCAAAATATAATAATAAAACATATGCTCTTGGACCCATGGTAACTAGGTTGTGTTAAGTAGTACTGTTCTTAGCAGTTTAATACCTGTTACAACACCGAATGGTGGCAGGTCTATATGGCCTTCATGATTAGCCGCACCCAAACCCAAAAAAAAAGCCAAGCGGTCTTGGACTAACACCCATGGCTAACTTGGTTGTTTCAAGTAGTACTATTCTTAGCACTTTCATCCCTGTTACTTCCAGGCCTCTCGGGGGTGGTCTACATGGCCATCATGATTAGCCTAACAAAATACTACAATTCAACCTTGGCTCAGTCTTGATAGGCCCTTAATTGGCTGTATTTTGGTAGTACTGTTCTTATTAGTTTAATACCTGAAACAACACCGAATGTTGGCAGGTCTATATGGCCTTCATGATTAGCCGCACCCAAACCCAAAAAAAAGCCAAGCGGTCTTGGACTAACACCCATGGCTAACTCAGTTGTTTCATGTTGTACTATTCTTAGCACTTTCATCTCATCCCTGTTACTTCCAGGCGTCTCTTAGGGGTGGTCTACATGGCCATCATGATTTGCCTACCAAAATACTACAATCCAACCTTGGCTCAGTCTTGATAGGCCCTTAATTGGCTGTATTTTGGTAGTTCTGTTCTTATTAGTTTAATACCTGATACAACACCGAATGGTGGCAGGTCTATATGGCCTGCATGATTAGCTGCACCCAAACCAAAAAAAAGCCAAGCGGTCTTGGACTAACACCCATGGCTAACTCGGTTGTTTCAAGTTGTACTATTCTTAGCACTTTCATCTCATCCTTGTTACTTCCAGGCCTCTCGGGGGTGGTCTACATGGCCATCATGATTAGCCTACCAAAATACTACAATCCAACCTTGGCTCAGTCTTGATAGGCCCTTAATTGGCTGTATTTTGGTAGTACTGTTCTTATTAGTTTAATACCTGATACAAGACCGAATGGTGGCAGGTCTATATGGCCTGCATGATTAGCCGCACCCAAACTAAAAAAAAGCCAAGCGGTCTTGGACTAACACCCATGGCTAACTCGGTTGTTTCAAGTTGTTCTATTCTTAGCACTTTCATCTTATCCCTGTTACTTCCAGGCCTCTCGGGGGTGGTCTACATGGCCATCATGATTAGCCTACCAAAATACTACAATCCAACCTTGGCTCAGTCTTGATAGGCCCTTAATTGGCTGTATTTTGGTAGTACTGTTCTTATTAGTTTAATACCTGATACAACACCGAATGGTGGCAGGTCTATATGGCCTGCATGATTACCCGCACCCAAACCAAAAAAAAGCCAAGCGGTCTTGGACTAACACCCATGGCTAACTCGGTTGTTTCAAGTTGTACTATTCTTAGTACTTTCATCTCCTACCTGTTAATTCCAGGTGTCTCTTAGGGGTGGTCTACATGGCCATCATGATTAGCCTACCAAAATACTACAATCCAACCTTGGCTCAGTCTTGATAGGCCCTTAATTGGCTGTATTTTGGTAGTACTGTTCTTATTAGTTTAATACCTGATACAACACCGAATGGTGGCAGGTCTATATGGCCTGCATGATTAGCCGCCCCCAAACAAAAAAAAAAACAAGCGGTCTTGGACTAACACCCATGGCTAACTCGGTTGTTTCAAGTTGTACTATTCTTAGCACTTTCATCTCATCCCTGTTACTTCCAGGCCTCTCGGGGGTGGTCTACATGGCCATCATGATTAGCCTACCAAAATACTACAATCCAACCTTGGCTCAGTCTTGATAGGCCCTTAATTGGCTGTATTTTGGTAGTACTGTTCTTATTAGTTTAATACCTGATACAACACCGAATGGTGGCAGGTCTATATGGCCTGCATGATTAGCCGCACCCAAACCAAAAAAAAAGCCAAGCGGTCTTGGACTAACACCCATGGCTAACTTGGTTGTTTCAAGTTGTACTATTCTTAGCACTTTCATCCCTGTTACTTCCAGGCCTCTCGGGGGTGGTCTACATGGCCATCATGATTACCCTCACCAAAATATAACAACAAGACGTGCTGTCAGGGAACCATGGTAAGGTTACTTCCTTTTGCAAAATCGAGTATAACAGTTGCAGGCAGAGGTTCTGACCCTGCATTATGGCTGCACCTCTCCCTAAAAGAGGCATGCGTTACAGAGTCTGTGGGCAGGTATGCAAAGCGCTGGCCTGCCTAAAAGGAGCATCAAGGCAGTACAGGTCGTTCTCCTTTAGCCGTTTTATACGATGGTCCACGACCCTCAACAGCCACAACAGAATGAAACACCACATATGCCATCCTTTTGAACAATAGAGTACAGGTATGGCATTGATTTTAGTTACACAGAGATATTTTTTAGGAACCGTGAAATTGAAAAAAAAAAAAACATGCTTGGACACCCAGTACAGTACAGTTCATTCTCCTTCGGCCTTTTTAGAAGAGGGTCCCGGACCCTCAACAAAAACAACAGCAGGAAAGAGGACATATGGCATCCTTTTGAACAATAGAGTACAGATACACTATTGATTTTAGAAACCCAGAGATAATTTTTAGGAAACGTGCAATAGAAAAAAACATTGATTGGACAGGACACACAGTACACTTCATTCTCCTTAGGCCTTATTATAAGAGGGTCCAGGACCCTCAACAGAAACAACAGCAGGAAAGAGGACAGATGGCATCCTTTTGAACAATAGATTACAGGTAAGGCATTGATTGAATAAACCCGTAGATAATTTTTAGGAAACGGGAAATAGAAAAATACATTGACTGGACTGGACACCCAGTACACTTATTTATCCTTCAGCCTTTTTATAAGAGGGTCCAGGACACTCAACAGAAACACTAGCAGGAAAGAGGACAGATGGCATCCTTTTGAACAATAGATTACAGGTAAGGCATTGATTTTATAAACCCAGAGATAATTTGTTGCAACCGGGAAATAGAGAAAAACATTGATTGGACAGGACACCCAGGACACTTCTTTATACTCAGGCCTTTTTATAAGAGGCTCCAGGACCCTCATATGAAACAACAGCACCAGGAAAGAGGACATATGGCATCCTTTTGAACAATAGATTACAGGTAAGGCATTGATTTTAAAAACCCAGATATAATTTTTTGCAACTGGGAAATAGAAAAAAACATTGATTGGACACCCAGTACACTTCTTTATCCTTAGGCCTTTTTATAAGAGGCTCCGGGACCCTCAACAAAAACAGCAGCAGGAAAGAGGACATATGGCATTCTTTTGAACAATAGATTACAGGTAAGGCATTGATTTTAGAAACCCAGAGATAATTTTTGGCAACTGGGAAATAGAAAAAAAAACATTGATTGGACACCCAGTACACTTCTTTATCCTTAGGCCTTTTTATAAGAGGGTCCAGGACCCTCAAACAAAACACCAGCAGGAAAGAGGACATATGGCATCCTTTTGAACAATAGATTACAGGTAAGGCATTGATTTTAGAAACCCAGAGATAATTTTTGGCAACTGGGAAATAGAAAAAAAACATTGATTGGACACCAAGTACACTTCTTTATCCTTAGGCCTTTTTATAAGAGGGTCCAGGACCCTCAAACAAAACACCAGCAGGAAAGAGGACATATGGCATCCTTTTGAACAATAGATTACAGGTAAGGAATTGATTTTATAAACCCAGAGATAATTTTTGGCAACTGGGAAATAGAAAAAAACATTGATTGGACACCCAGTACACTTCTTTATCCTTAGGCCTTTTTATAAGAGGGTCCAGGCCCTCAAACAAAACACCAGCAGGAAAGAGGACATATGGCATCCTTTTGAACAATAGATTACAGGTAAGGCATTGATTTTAGAAACACAGAGACAATTTTTAGGAAACGGGAAATAGAAAAAAACATTGATTGGACACGCAGTACACTTCTTTTTCCTTAGGCCTTTTTATAAGAGGGTCCAGGACCCTCAAACAAAACACCAGCAGGAAAGAGGACATATGGCATCCTTTTGAACAATAGATTACAGGTAAGGCATTGATTTTAGAAACCCAGAGATAATTTTTGGCAACTGGGAAATAGAAAAAAACATTGATTGGACACCCAGTACACTTCTTTATACTTAGGCCTTTTTATAAGAGGGTCCAGGACCCTCAAACAAAACACCAGCAGGAAAGAGGACATATGGCATCCTTTTGAACAATAGATTACAGGTAAGGCATTGATTTTAGAAACCCAGATATAATTTTTGGCAACTGGGAAATAGAAAAAAACATTGATTGGACACCCAGTACACTTCTTTATCCTTAGGCCTTTTTATAAGAGGGTCCAGGACCCTCAAACAAAACACCAGCAGGAAAGAGGACATATGGCATTCTTTTGAACAATAGATTACAGGTAAGGCATTGATTTTAGAAACCCATAGATAATTTTTGGCAACTGGGAAATAGAAAAAAACATTGATTGGACACCCAGTACACTTCTTTATCCTTAGGCCTTTTTATAAGAGGGTCCAGGCCCCTCAAACAAAACACCAGCAGGAAAGAGGACATATGGCATCCTTTTGAACAATAGATTACAGGTAAGGCATTGATTTTAGAAACCCAGAGATAATTTTTGGCAACTGGGAAATAGAAAAAAACATTGATTGGACACCCAGTACACTTCTTTATCCTTAGGCCTTTTTATAAGAGGGTCCAGGACCCTCAAACAAAACACCAGCAGGACAGAGGACATATGGCATTCTTTTGAACAATAGATTACAGGTAAGGCATTGATTTTAGAAACCCATAGATAATTTTTGGCAACTGGGAAATAGAAAAAAACATTGATTGGACACCCAGTACACTTCTTTATCCTTAGGCCTTTTTATAAGAGGGTCCAGGCCCCTCAAACAAAACACCAGCAGGAAAGAGGACATATGACATCCTTTTGAACAATAGATTACAGTAAGGCATTGATTTTAGAAACACAGAGACAATTTTTAGGAAACGGGAAATAGATAAAAACATTGATTGGACACGCAGTACACTTATTTTTCCTTAGGCCTTTTTATAAGAGGGTCCAGGACCCTCAAACAAAACACCAGCAGGAAAGAGGACATATGGCATCCTTTTGAACAATAGATTACAGGTAAGGCGTGGATTTTAGAAACCCAGAGATAATTTTTAGCAACTGGGAAATAGAAAAAAAACATTGATTGTACACCCAGTACACTTCTTTATCCTTAGGCCTTTTTATAAGAGGGTCCAGGACCCTCAAACAAAACACCAGCAGGAAAGAGGACATATGGCATCCTTTTGAACAATAGATTACAGGTAAGGCATTGATTTTAGAAACCCAGAGATAATTTTTGGCAACTGGGAAATAGAAAAAAAACATTGATTGGACACCCAGTACACTTCTTTATCCTTAGGCCTTTTTATAAGAGGGTCCAGGACCCTCAAACAAAACACCAGCAGGAAAGAGGACATATGGCATCCTTTTGAACAATAGAGTACAGGTACAGCATTGATTTTAGAAACCCAGAGATAATTTGTAGGAACCACAAATTTGAACCCAAAAAATTATTGGATGGAGACCCAGTACACTTCTTTCTCCTTCTGCCTTTTTATAAGAGGCTCCAGGACCCTCATATGAAACAACTGCAGAAAAAGAGGACATATGGCATCCTTGTGAACAATAGAGTATATGTACAGCATTGATTTTAGAAACCCGGAGATAATTTGTTGCAACCGGGAATTTGAAGCAAAAAAATGATTGGATGGACACCCAGTACACTTCTTTCTCCTTCAGCCTTTTTATAAGAGGGTCCAGGACCCTCATATGAAACAACAGCAGTAAAGACGACATATGGCATCCTTTTGAACAATAGAGTACAGGTACGGCATTGATTTTAGAAACCCAGAGATAATTTTTTGGAAACGTGAAATTGCCCAAAAAAACATGCTTGGACACCCAGTACAGGTCGTTCTCCTTCAGCCTTTTTATAAGAGGGTCCAGCACCCTCAACAGAAACAACTGCAGGAAACACCACATATGCCATCCTTTTGCACAATCGAGTACAGGTATGGCATCCATTTTAGAAACCCGGAGATAATTGAGAGGAACCGGGAACATTTTTAAAAAAATGTGCTTGGACACCCATTAAAGGTCGTTCTCCTTCAGCCTTTTTATACCATGGGCCACGACCCGCAACAGGCACAACAGCATGAAACACCACATATGCCACCCTTTTGCACAATAGAGTACAGGTATTGCATAGATGGAACCCTGAGATAATTTAGAGCAACTAAGAGACGGATAAAGATGCTTGGTCGGTCTTCCTCCTTCACATTTGGGGCACTGCGCGTGCAATTTAATGGTCCACCAGATATGAGTGGTGTGTTAAGTTGTACTATTCTTAACAGTTTAATCACTGTTATGTGCCGTATTTTTTTATTTGAATTTTGTACCCACAGAGCAGCAGCAGAGGCCAGAAAAATTAGGCATGTACAAATGACTGAAAAATTGTGTATTGTTGTAGCCACTGCTGTAGCAGCGGCCAGAAAAATTGATGTTTGTAAAACATTTAGAAAGTGCCCTAAAAGCTTGTGGCTTGAACACTAGTTGTTGGCGGATAAGTCAAGCAAGTCATCCGGCTTTATAAGAAAAAAAAAAAGCCAGCATGTGTACCAGTTGTAGCCCAAGCCAGCTCATCTCATCATCAGGCCTTTTTTACTCAAATGTATCGCCCAATGTCAGTCCCTTCGGGAACCATCCCTCATTCATTTTAATAAAAGAGAGATAGTCAAGGCTTTTTTGACCTAGGCGACTTCTCTTCTCAGTGACAAAACCTCCTGCTGCACTGAAGGTCCTTTCGGACAGGACACTTGAAGCGGGGCAGGCCAGAAGTTCCATTGCAAATTGGGATAGCTCAGGCCACAAGTCAAGCCTGCACACCCAGTAGTCAAGGGGTCCATCGCTCCTGAGAGTGTCGAGATTCGCAGTTAAAGCTAGGTAGTCTGCTACCTGTCGGTTGAGTCTTTCTCTGAGGCTGGATCCCGAAAGGCTCTGGGGATGCATGGGAGTTAAAAAGGTACGCATGTCCTCCATCAACAAGACGTCAGGAAAGCATCCTGTCCTTGCCGCCGTGGTCGTGGGAGGAGGAGGATTACTTTCATCTCTTCCCCTCTTACATTCCCGTTGTGAAGACATCACCCTTATACGTTGTGTAAAGCATATTTTTTAATTTATTTTTAAAATGCTCCATCCTTTCCGACTTGCGGAAATTTGGTAACATTTCAGGCACTTTATGCTTATACCGGGGGTCGAGGAGTGTGCCGGGGGTCGAGGAGTGTGGACACCCAGTACAGGTCGTTCTCCTTCAGCTTTTTTATACGAGGGTCCCTCAACAGGCACGACAGCATGAAAGAACCCATTTGAACAAGGTTGGATGCCGAGCTAATCATGTCACGTTCCTCGTCCTCACTGATCTCACTGAGGGTATCTTTTTCCCCCCAGCCACGTACAACACCACGGGTACCAGAGAGGTGACAACAACGAGCACCCTGGGATGCCTGTTGTGCTCTGTATTCCTCCTCCTCCTCCTCCTCCTCCTCATCAAAGCCACATTCCTCCTCTGACTCCTCTTCCTCACAATCCTCTTCCTGCGTTGCCGCAGGTACAGCAAGCGATGCTGATAAGGCTTTTGTGGGGGTGATGGACACCGCAACTCTTCCTCTTCACGCTCATCTACGGCCTGATCCAGCACTCTTCGCAGGGCACACTCCAGGAATAAAACAAATGGTATGATGTCGCTGATGGTGCCTTCGGTGCGACTGACAAGGTTTGTCACCTCCTCAAAAGGACGCATGAGCTTACAGGCATTGCGCACGAGCGTCCAGTAATTTGGCAAAAAAATCCCCAGCTCCCCAGAGGTTGTCCTAGCACCCCGGTCATACAAATACTCATTAACAGCTTTTTCTTGTTGGAGCAGGCGGTCAAACATTAGGAGTGTTGAATTCCACCATGTCGGGCTGTCGCAAATCAAGCGCCTCACTGGCAGGTTGTTTTGATGCTGGATATCGGACAAGTGCGCCATGGCCGTGTAGGCCTGAAATGGCCACACACCTTCCTGGCCTGCTTCAGGACGTCCTGTAAGCCTGGGTACTTATGGACAAATCGTTGTACAATTAGATTACACACATGTGCCATGCACGGCACATGTGTCAACTTGCCCAATTTCAATGCCGCCACCAAATTACTTTCATTGTCAGAAAAAACCTTGCCAATCTCCAGTTGGTGCGGAGTCAGCCACTGATCCACCTGTGCGTTCAGGGTGGTCAGGAGTGCTGGTGCGGTGTGACTCTCCGCTTTCAGGCAAGTCAATCCCAAGACGGCATGACACTGCCGTACCCGGGATGTGGAATAGTACCTGGGGAGCTGGGGGGGTGCCATTGATGTGGAGCAAGATGCAGAAGCAGAAGAGGACTCAGCCGAGGAAGAGGTTATGGAAGAGGTTATGGAAGAGGATGGAGTAGGAGGAGTAGAGGAGGTAGCAGCAGGCCTACCTGCAAGTCGTGGCGGTGTCACCAACTGTTCTGCAGAGCCACGCATTTCATGCTTGTCAGACGTCAGCAGGTTTACCCAATGCGCAGTGTAGGTGATATACCTGCCCTGACCATGCTTTGCAGAACAGCTATCCATGGTCATATGGACCCTTGACCCAATGCTGTGTGCCAGACATGCCATTACTTCCTTTCGCACAACAGAGTACAGGTTTGGGATTGCCTTTTGTGAAAAGAAATTTCTGCCAGGTACCTTCCACTGCGGTGTCCCAATAGATACAATTTTTTTGAAAGCATCAGACTCCACCAGCTTGTATGGTAAAAGCTGGCAGGCTAAGAGTTCAGACAAGCCAGCTGTCAGACACCGGGCAAGGGGGTGACTTTGAGAAATTGTCTTCTTACGCTCAAACATGTCCTTGACAGACAGCTGACTGTGGGCAGATGACCAGGAACTGCTACGTAAGAGAGACTCAGTGGAGGATGGTTGAGAGGGGGCAAGGAGGACAGCAGTGGTTGACGTGGCTGAAGATGCTGGAGCAGGTGGAGGAGGGCGGCTTTCAGTTTGTGTGCTGCTTCTACTCATGTGTTCTTCCCATCGGCGTTTGTGATGGGAGACCATGTGCCTCCGCAAAGCAGTTGTACCTAGGTGGGTGTTGGACTTTCCACGACTCAGTTTCTTTTGGCACAGGTTGCAAATGGCATCGCTGTTGTCATAGGCAGACACACACAAAAAATGCCACACTGCTGAGCTCTGTGATGTCGGCATTCTGGTGGTGGCAACAGCATGCGTTGATGGGTGTCGGCGTGCTGTCTGGCTGACACCGGGTGCCCATGCATGCTGTCTGACTGTGCCACTAGCTCCTTGCGACGACCTCCCCGTGCTTCCAACTCATCTCCTCCTCCTCCTCTCTGTCTCCCCATCTGAACTTTCCCCCTCTTCTTCTTCTCTTCTACCAGGCACCCACGTGACATCCACCGACACATCATCATCAACCGCTTCACTTGTATCTGACACATCAAGAAAGGAAGCAGCAGCGGGTACAACATCATCATCATCACAACGTACTTCCATGTCGGTAATGCTGCCTGACTGAGACATATCACTGTTATCTACATCCTCTGTCAATGATGGTTGCGCATCACTCATTTCTTCCAACTGATGTGTCAATAACTCCTGTGACAGATCAAGTGAAACGGCTGTGGTGCTAGTGTTGGTGGTGGCGACAGGCGGGCGAGTGGCACTGATCACTTGAGACGTGCCCAAAGCACAGCTGGAGGTAGATGGTGCATCAAGGTTAGGAGGACTAGGAGCGGAAGCTGTAGAAGATTGGGTGTCCTGTGTTAGCCATTCAACTAGGTCCTCCTCAGAACTTTTTGCATCCCCACTGGCACCCGGTGTCTGAACAATGTGCATATTTGTAGGGTCTAAAGGAATCACAGCACCACGACCACGACCACGGAACCTGCGGGGTGGCCTGCCTCTGCCTGTCATTTTTTTAAAAATGGACACTGACAATACTATTACACAAATTATGAGTGGTGGCACTGGGCAAGTGGGCACAGTATATGCTGTGAGACTGACAACAAAAAAAGACAGATGTTTTAAAAGTCACAAATTGTTAATTTTTTTAAATATTAGAAGTACTGTGACAACAAATATGATTGTTGGCAATAGTTGGCAAATGGGCCTATCTGGCACACACACTGGGAGAAAGGCAACTGCAATTAGATTAAACTAGCTGAGTCATGCTTCTTAGTCCAAAAATTTATTTTGGAAAAAAATTGACAATACTGTTAGCACAAATATGATTGGTGGCACTAGTTGGAAATGGCAAGTGGGCCTGGCACACACGCTGGCAGGCAGGCAACTGCAATTCAATGGCACTAGGAGACTGAAGATTCACAGTCAAAACAGTTATGATTAAAAAAAAATCAATATTGTTACAAGAAATATGATTGGTGGCACTAATTGGCTAGTTGGGCCTGGCACATAGGCAGGCAGGCAGGAGGAAAATGCAATTCAGGGGCACTAGTAGACTGCAGATTCACAGTCAAAACAGTGATGATTGACAATTTTTTCAATACTGTTAAAAGAAATATGATTGCTGGCACTAATTGGCTAGTTGGGCTTGGCACACAGGCTGGCAGGCAGGAGGAAAGTGCAATTCAATGGCACAAGCAAACTGATGATTCAGAATAACAATCAAAACATTTTTAATTTTAATTATTAACAATACTGTGACAACAAATATGATTGGTGTAACTAGTTGGAAAGTCGGCCTGGCACACAGGCTGGCAGGCAGGAGGAAAATGCAATTCAAGGACACTAGGAGACTGCAGATTCACAGTCAAAACAGTGATGATTGACAATTTTTTCAATACTGTTAAAAGAAATATGATTGCTGGCACTTATTGGCTAGTTGGGCCTGGCACACAGGCTGGCAGGCAGGAGGAAAGTGCAATTCAATGGCACGAGCAAGCTGAGGATTCAGAATAACAATCAAATTTTTTTTTATTTTTAACAATTAACAATATTGTGACAACAAATAATTGGTGTAAATAGTTGGCAAGTCGGCCTGGCACACAGGCTGGCAGGCAGGAGGAAAATGCAATTCAAGGGCACTAGTAGACTGCAGATTCACAGTCAAAACAGTGATGATTGACAATTTTTTCAATACTGTTAAAATAAATATGATTGCTGGCACTAATTGGCTAGTTGGGCCTGGCACACAGGCTGGCAGGCAGGAGGAAAGTGCAATTCAATGGCACAAGCAAACTGATGATTCAGAATAAAAATCAAAAATGTTTTCATTTTAATTATTAACAATATTGTGACAACAAATATGATTGGTGTAAGTAGTTGGCAAGTCGGCCTGGCACACAGGCTGGCAGGCAGGAGGAAAATGCAATTCAAGGGCACTAGTAGACTGCAGATTCACAGTCAAAACAGTGATGATTGACAATTTTTTCAATACTGTTAAAAGAAATATGATTGCTGGCACTAATTGGCTAGTTGGGCCTGGCACACAGGCTGGCAGGCAGGAGGAAAGTGCAATTCAATGGCACGAGCAAACTGAGGATTCAGAATAACAATAAAAAAATATTTCATTTTAATTATTAACAATACTGTGACAACAAATATGATTGGTGTAAATAGTTGGCAAGTCGGCCTGGTACACAGGCTGGCAGGCAGGAGGGAACTGCAATTCAATGGCACTACTAGACTGCAGATTCACAGTAAAAAAGTGATGATTTACAATTTTTTCTATACTGTTATAACAAATATGATTGGTGGCACTAATTGGCTAGTTGGGCCTGCCACACAGGCTGGCAGGCAGGAGGGAACTGCAATTCAATGACACTACTATACTGCAGATTCACAGTCAAAAAAGTGATGATTTATAATTTTTTCAATACTGTTAAAACAACTATGATTGGTGGCAGGCAGGAGGAAAGTGCAATTCAATGGCACGAGCAAACTGATGATTCACAATCGAACAATGTTTAATTTTAAATATTAACAATACTGTTACAACAACTATGATTGGTGGCACTAATTGGCTAGTTGGGCCTGGCACACAGGCTAAAAATGAGAAACCCCCAAGCGCCTACCAGAGGAGGCAAAGGGATATAAAGGTGATGGAAAAATCTTACTTTATAAAATCTTAATTTAATTTACACATATTGTAATAAAACAGTAAAACAAATTACTACAATTCATGGATCCATGAAGAAATGTTATACAATGAAGAAATGTTATACAATGAAAATGGTATACAATAAATATCCAATAACAATATGTAAAAATGTATAAAAACTGTATAAAAACTATAATAAAAACAATGGGTTATCACATGAGTCACACGCTCCAAAAAAATCAAGTCCAAATATGTAAATATTCCAATGGTGTGGGGTCAGAGACCCGAAAGGAAATAAAGGACAAATGTCTTTAAATAAACTCCTGTGTGGTGGTGTCAAAAATAAGCACAAATATAAACACAAATGAATCCGGTGATCAAAAAAGTGGTCAGTGCAACAATAAAGATGGTTGTGAAAAAGTGGTGATGATGACAAAAAAGGAAAAATTAAAAAATTAAAAAATGTGTAAAAAAGTGTGAGTGTTAATCAATGAAAATATGTGTTATTCAAAAAAATAAAAAATAGTAAAAAATGGTAAAAAACAGTAGTCACCCAGATAGTACTCAACGGATCTCCAGAAGCGTTGCTGAGTTCAAATGTGAGGGATGAAGAGGTGTGGGGCCCACCAAAATGGACTTGATGATCAAATGTCTATGTAAACCAAACAAGGAGAAATAGTATCCATCTAAAAATGTGAAAAAAACAAATATAGTGCAGATAACTCCAAATTAGTAGTACATAAATGGAATAGAGCTTACCAAAAATCAGTTGACGCGTTTTGGCCTTAATCTAGGCCTTTATCAAGACTGATTTGTTTGGGAAGTGTGTATCCTTATAAAGGGTATCTTAACCAATGGGTGTGTGTAAATTTTGTGCCAAAAATGGGCTCCGCCCACTTCCTGTTTAGGGTGTCTGATGGGTATGGACAGTGTTCCTATTCAGATGTCTGATGGGTATGGGCAATGTTAATTTTACTAAGTAGATAGAAACAGACAGGTCATAAATGTGATGAAATATGTAATTAACATATGGTGCTTAAAACCATAACTTTAATTGATGAATGCTATAACTTCGAGAGCGTTAAACATAATACGTGAGATTACACTTATCATAGATGGTATCATTTGTAATGTAAACAAACTGAGAGCCATATCCGGTTCATAAATGATTTACTGAGCCACTCTTTAAACATCCAACAGCATTGTTTATAATTTATAAAATATACCATCTAAGTCTGATATTAAGAAAACATTTTACCACCTGAATCTGATATTAGATAAGTATTCATTTGGTTAGTATTAGTAGTTTGTTTACTTCCGGAACTGGAATGACATAATTTCCCTAATGGTCTCTGATTTAACTCCCACTAGCATGTTTATAACATATGATTACAAGAAACTGCACACTAAAATATAGGTTCTTTGTTCTTTCATATACTGCATTATCTTGAATGACCCTTTGTACTGATCGATTCTAAGGGGGGTAGTTATCAAGCCGTCTACTTTTCTGGCTTCGCCGGCCCAATACGTCCGCCTAAGCTCGCCTACCTTCGCCGCCGCGGACCTTGAATACGTTCGCCTAAGTTATCAAATAAAGCTGTCAAAATGCCGCGGGGCGATGAGCAGCGGACTGTGACAGTTATCACTCATCCGATCTCGCTGCCCTTCGGCTTTTTCCCAGCTTTATTGCTAGCCTGTCACTAAGCATTCACACTAAACTGCACTGTTCTACCCCCTATACCGGCGCCCCCGGAGCCCCCCGCAACTAAATAAAGTTACTAACCCCTAAACCGCCGCTCCTAGACCCCGCCGCAAGTCTTATAAATGTATTAACCCCTAAACCGCCGCTCCCGGACACCGCTGCCACCTACATTATACCTAGTAACCCCTATCCTGCCCCCCCTATACCGTCGCCCTCTATTATAAAATTATTAACCCCTATCCTGCTGATCCCGCACCTCTCCGCAACTAAATAAATAGTTTAACCCCTAAACCGCCGCTCCATGAACCCGCCGCAACCTATAATAAATTTATTAACCCCTATCCTGCCCCCCACTACGCCGCCGCCACTGTAATAAAATGATTAACCCCTAAACCTAAGTCTAACCCTAACCATAACGCCCCCCTAACTTAAATATTAATTAAATACATCTAAATAAATTAACTCTTATTAACTAAATGAATCCTATTTAAAACTAAATACTTACTTATAAAATAAACCCTAATATAGCTACAATATAAATAATAATTATATTCTAGCTATCTTAGGATTTATATTTATTTTACAGGTACCTTTCAATTTATTTTAACCATGTACAATAACTATTAAATAGTTATCTTATTGTACATGGTTAAAATAAATTGAAAGGTACCTGTAAAATAAAAATAAATCCTAAGATAGCTAGAATATAATTATTATTTATATTGTAGCTATATTAGGGTTTATTTTAAAGGTAAGTATTTAGTTTTAAATAGGATTCATTTAGTTAATAAGAGTTAATTTATTTAGATTTATTTAATTAATATTTAAGTTAGGGGGCGTTAGGGTTAGGGTTAGACTTAGGTTTAGGGGTTAATAATTTTATTACAGTGGCGGCGGCGTAGTGGGGGGCAGGATAGGGGTTAATAAATTTATTATAGGTGGCGACGGTGTAGGGGGGGCAGGATAGGGGTTAATACATTTAATATAGGTTGCGGCGGGTTCAGGGAGCGGCGGTTTAGGGGTTAATACATTTATTATAGTTGCGGTGGGCTCCGGGAGCGGCGGTTTAGGGGGTAATAACTTTATTTAGTTGTGGCGGTGTAGGGGGTTCAGATTAGTGGTGTTTAGACTCGGGGTACATGTTAGGGTGTTAGGTGTAGACAGCTCCCATAGGAATCAATGGGATGTCGGGCAGCAGCGAACTTGTACTTTCGCTATGGTCAGACTCCCATTGATTCCTATGGGATCCGCCGCCTCCAGGGGTGGCGGATTGAAAACCAGGTACGCTGGGCCGGAAAAGTGCCGAGCGTACCTGCTAGTTTTTTGATAGCTAGCAAAAGTAGTGAGAATGTGCCGCACTTGTGTGCGGAACATCTGGAGTGACGTAAGAATCGATCTGTGTCGGACTGAGTCCGGCGGATCGAAGCTTACGTCACAAAATTCTACTTTTGCCGGTCTCGAGCCTTTGATAACTAAGGCGAATCAGCCTCGCCACAAATACGCTGCGGAATTCCAGCGTATTTGAGGTTGACGGCTTGATAACTACCCCCCAAAGTCCCTCTCTGATATAAACCGGAAATACCACTACTACAACTTGCCGTAACCGGAAGTGACCTAATGTTTACACTCGAGGTATCTTTTTTTGTTAATAAATATTATTTGCCCTGATCCATTAATTTATGGTTTGGATCAACATACCAGAAGAAAAGGATGGAGTCCCAGGTTAAGATAAAACAAATTCTTTATTCGATTTTTTAAAAGTGAAGTTCAAGTGAGTCGCAGCTCACACGGTCACAAAATCAGCCAGAAAAAGAGTGGAGAGATGAGCGTAGCACCAGTGGCTTACATGTTTCGGCTAAATGCCGTAATCATAGCCTAAGGTGCTATACCTGTGTAATCTTTAAAAAGGGTGAGAAGTGATTCAATTGGCTAAAACACTTACAAGGATTAAAAATGTACGCCCATTTCTACACACCTAGCATGCACATAGAAGTTAACCCTATACATGTCATGATATATTAGAGCAAGGGGTGTTTGATGTGAAAGAAGAAATACGAGATGTGAAAGTGTAATGAAAAGAAAAAGATAGTGAAAGAAATATAGAATAGGAAAGAGAAAAGAGACTGAAAAGACAGCGCATGAATTAAAGGGACAGACTAGCAGCAATATAGGTAATGTGGACTCGTTGAGGACTAGGGATGCTTAGAATGCTCACATTAGAGGATGTATATAACCACAATATACGAGGCAGAAGTCAATGTAACATAATGATATGATAACTGATGTGAACATGTAAACAATAAGCTGATGTGTCCACATTATAAGCTTAAACACGCACTGTCGCTAAGGCAAAAAGAAGAGAAAAGAAGAATAAAGAGAAGAGAGAAGAGGAGAAGAAAAAGAAAAAAGAAACCCATAGAGAAAGAAAATAGAAAAGGAGAAATAGTGGGGGCAGATGTATATACATATAGCACATATATAAAAGTACATGAGGATGCTTACATATACACCCATATACTGTTTAAGCTGATGTATATAGAAGGAAGGCAGAAATATAGTGTACACAAATTTGATGCTATATATGTGAATACAATTTTCTCTTCTTCTCTATATTCTCTAATTTGATGTTGTTCATTAACACATGTTCTGTATGCTTGTATTGCATGTATTATATGTTTTATATAGTGTAGCTACAGCTGAATAATCTATCACATAGGGAGTCAATTGTGGTTCCTTCATATTCATGTAGCATAGTTTTAAATCTTATATACCCTAATTATTCACATATATAGCATCAAATTTGTGTACACTATATTTCTGCCTTCCTTCTATATACATCAGCTTAAACAGTATATGGGTGTATATGTAAGCATCCTCATGTACTTTTATATATGTGCTATATGTATATACATCTGCCCCCACTATTTCTCCTTTTCTATTTTCTTTCTCTATGGGTTTCTTTTTTCTTTTTCTTCTCCTCTTCTCTCTTCTCTTTATTCTTCTTTTCTCTTCTTTTTGCCTTAGCGACAGTGCGTGTTTAAGCTTATAATGTGGACACATCAGCTTATTGTTTACATGTTCACATCAGTTATCATATCATTATGTTACATTGACTTCTGCCTCGTATATTGTGGTTATATACATCCTCTAATGTGAGCATTCTAAGCATCCCTAGTCCTCAACGAGTCCACATTACCTATATTGCTGCTAGTCTGTCCCTTTAATTCATGCGCTGTCTTTTCAGTCTCTTTTCTCTTTCCTATTCTATATTTCTTTCACTATCTTTTTCTTTTCATTACACTTTCACATCTCGTATTTCTTCTTTCACATCAAACACCCCTTGCTCTAATATATCATGACATGTATAGGGTTAACTTCTATGTGCATGCTAGGTGTGTAGAAATGTGATGCTATATATGTGAATACAATTTTCTCTTCTTCTCTATATTCTCTAATTTGATGTTGTTCATTAACACATGTTCTGTATGCTTGTATTGCATGTATTATATGTTTTATATAGTGTAGCTACAGCTGAATAATCTATCACATAGGGAGTCAATTGTGGTTCCTTCATATTCATGTAGCATAGTTTTAAATCTTATATACCCTAATTATTCACATATATAGCATCAAATTTGTGTACACTATATTTCTGCCTTCCTTCTATATACATCAGCTTAAACAGTATATGGGTGTATATGTAAGCATCCTCATGTACTTTTATATATGTGCTATATGTATATACATCTGCCCCCACTATTTCTCCTTTTCTATTTTCTTTCTCTATGGGTTTCTTTTTTCTTTTTCTTCTCCTCTTCTCTCTTCTCTTTATTCTTCTTTTCTCTTCTTTTTGCCTTAGCGACAGTGCGTGTTTAAGCTTATAATGTGGACACATCAGCTTATTGTTTACATGTTCACATCAGTTATCATATCATTATGTTACATTGACTTCTGCCTCGTATATTGTGGTTATATACATCCTCTAATGTGAGCATTCTAAGCATCCCTAGTCCTCAACGAGTCCACATTACCTATATTGCTGCTAGTCTGTCCCTTTAATTCATGCGCTGTCTTTTCAGTCTCTTTTCTCTTTCCTATTCTATATTTCTTTCACTATCTTTTTCTTTTCATTACACTTTCACATCTCGTATTTCTTCTTTCACATCAAACACCCCTTGCTCTAATATATCATGACATGTATAGGGTTAACTTCTATGTGCATGCTAGGTGTGTAGAAATGGGCGTACATTTTTAATCCTTGTAAGTGTTTTAGCCAATTGAATCACTTCTCACCCTTTTTAAAGATTACACAGGTATAGCACCTTAGGCTATGATTACGGCATTTAGCCGAAACATGTAAGCCACTGGTGCTACGCTCATCTCTCCACTCTTTTTCTGGCTGATTTTGTGACCGTGTGAGCTGCGACTCACTTGAACTTCACTTTTAAAGAATCGAATAAAGAATTTGTTTTATCTTAACCTGGGACTCCATCCTTTTCTTCTGTGATGCTCTGACCAGCTATTGAGTCCAGGTTAACACTCCTCACTAACCGCTGGGCCGGGTGAATATACAGATCGTCAACACACACACCCCCTCCTTACGTCACGCGGTGACGTTCACAGAGCTGCAGACCGGGTTTTGCATAGAGGCGGAAGCAAGAGAAGTCGGCAGACACGCTGCCATCGGATATCGCTCCGTGTATATACAGGATTTCTCCCTTCAGTGCTCAAGGTACACCTCTTATATTGGCTCACATATGTACTGTTTGGGGGGGTGTCTATCGACCCAAGTCCCGGTGCCTGGCTTGGCAATTTCTACTTACACATGGTTATAAGTGCAACCACTACTCCTTTGCCTTTGGATCAACATACTACTGAGTCCTAAAATCCCCAGACAAGGCTTTACAATGAAAGCCGTAACCGGAAATGGCATTGTGATGTGCCGAAACCGGAAGTTACAGTAAATCCCCATACAAGGCTTTACAATGAAAGCCGTAACTGGAAATTACATTGCGTTGTACCGAAACCGGAAGTAACAGTAAATCATTTATGAACCGGATATGGCTCTCAGTTTGTTTACATTACAAATGATACCATCTATGATAAGTGTAATCTCACGTATTATGTTTAACGCTCTCGAAGTTATAGCATTCATCAATTAAAGTTATGGTTTTAAGCACCATATGTTAATTAAATATTTCATCACATTTATGACCTGTCTGTTTCTATCTACTTAGTAAAATTAACATTGCCCATACCCATCAGACATCTGAATAGGAACACTGCCCATACCCATCAGACACCCTAAACAGGAAGTGGGCGGAGCCCAATTTGGGCGCAAAATTTACACACACCCATTGGTTAAGATACCCTTTATAAGGATACACACTTCCCAAACAAATCAGTCTTGATAAAGGCCTAGATTAAGGCCGAAACGCGTCGACTGATTTTTGGTAAGCTCTATTCCATTTATGTACTACTAATCTGGAGTTATCTGCACTATATTTGTTTTTTCACATTTTTAGGTGGATACTATTTCTCCTTGTTTGGTTTACATAGACATTTGATCATCAGGTCCATTTTGGTGGGCCCCACACCTCTTCACACCTCTTCATCCCTCACATTTGAACTCAGCAACGCTTCTGGAGATCCGTTGAGTACTATCTGGGTGACTACTGTTTTTTACCATTTTTTACTATTTTTTATTTTTTGGAATAACACATATTTTCATTGATTAACACTCACACTTTTTTACACAATTTTTAATTTTTCTTTGTCATCATCACCAGTTTTTCACAACCATCTTTATTGTTGCACTGACCACTTTTTTGATCACCGGATTCATTTGTGTTTATATTTGTGCTTATTTTTGACACCACCACACAGGAGTTTATTTAAAGACATTTGTCCTTTATTTCCTTTCGGGTCTCTGACCCCACACCATTGGAATATTTACGTATTTGGACTTTTTTTGGAGCGTGTGACTCATGTGATAACCCATTGTTTTTATTATAGTTTTTATACAGTTTTTATAAATTTTTACATATTGTTATTGGATATTTATTGTATACCATTTTCATTGTATAACATTTCTTCATGGATCCATGAATTGTAGTAATTTGTTTTATTGTTTTATTACAATATGTGTAAATTAAATTAAGATTTTATAAAGTAAGATTTTTCCATCACCTTTATATCCCTTTGCCTCCTCTGGTAGGCGCTTGGGGGTTTCTCATTTTTAGTCGACTCCTATTGGTGGTTACTAGGTATCACCCTCCCTCAAGCCTATAGGGAATAGAGTAGGCGCTAGTCCATATCTTCACACTTCTATATTCTTATTCCTGGCACACAGGCTGGCAGGCAGGAGAAAACTGCAATTCAAGTACACTAGGAGACTGCAGATTCACAGTCAAAAAAGTGATGATTTACAATTTTTTCAATACTGTTAAAAGAAATATGATGGGTGGCACTAATTGGCTAGTTGGGCCTGGCACACAAGCTGACAGGCAGGAGGAAATTGCAATTCAATGGCACAAGCAAACTGATGATTCAGAATAATAATCAAAACATTTTTAATTTAAATTATTAACAATACTGTGACAACAAATATGATTGGTGTAACTAGTTGGCAAGTCGACCTGGCACACAGGCTGGCTGGCAGGAGGAAAATGCAATTCAAGGACACTAGGAGACTGCAGATTCACAGTCAAAACAGTGATGATTTACAATTTTTTTAAATACTGTTAAAAGAAATATGATGGGTGGCACTAATTGGCTAGTTGGGCCTGGCACACAGACTGGCAGACAGGAGGAAAGTGCAATTCAATGGCACGAGCAAACTGATGATTCAGAATAAAAATCAATTTTTTTTTAATTTTAATTATTAACAATACTGTGACAACAAATATGATTGGTGTAAATAGTTGGCAAGTCAGCCTGGCACACAGGCTGGCAGGCAGGAGGAAAATGCAATTCAAGGCCCAGGGCACTAGTAGACTGCAGATTCACAGTCAAAACAGTGATGATTTACAATTTTTTCAATACTGTTAAAAGAAATATGATTGCTGGCACTAATTGGCTAGTTGGGCCTGGCACACAGGCTGGCAGGCAGGAGGAAAGTGCAATTCAATGGCACAAGCAAACTGATGATTCAGAATATCAATAAAAAATGTTTTAATTTAAATTATTAACAATACTGTGACAACAAATATGATTGGTGTAACTAGTTGGCAAGTCGGCCTGGCACACAGGCTGGCAGGCAGGAGGAAAATGCAATTCAAGGGCACTAGTAGACTGCAGATTCACAGTCAAAACAGTGATGATTTACAATTTTTTCAATACTGTTAAAAGAAATATGATGGGTGGCACTAATTGGCTAGTTGGGCCTCGCACACAGGCTGGCAGGCAGGAGGAAAGTGCAATTCAATGGCACGAGCAAACTGAGGATTCAGAATAACAATCAAAAAAATGTTTTATTTTAAATAATAGCAATACTGTGACAACAAATATGATTGTTGTAACTAGTTGGCAAGTCGGCCTGGCACACAGGCTGGCAGGCAGGAGCGAACTGCAATTCAATGGCACTACTATGCTACAGATTCACAGTAAAAAAAGTGATGATTTACAATGTTTTCATTACTGTTTAAACAACTATGATTGGTGGCACTAATTGGCTAGTTGGGACTGGCACACAGGCTTGCAGGCAGGAGGAAACTGCAATTCAATGGCACTAGGAGAATGAAGATTTGCAGTCAAAAAACTTATGATTTTAAATGTTTTCTCTACTGTTACAAGAAATATGATTGCTGGCACTAATTGGCTAGTTGGGCCTGGCACACAGGCTGGCAGGCAGGAGGAAAGTGCAATTCAATGGCACGAGCAAACTGATGATTCACAAGCGAACAATTTGTAATTTTAAAGATTAATAATACTGTTACAACAACTATGATTGGTGTAACTAGTTGGCAAGTCGGCCTGGCACACAGGATGGCAGGCAGGAGGGAACTGCAATTCAATGGCACTACTAGACTGCAGATTCACAGTCAAAAAAGTGATGATTTACAATTTTTTCTATACTGTTATAACAAATATGATTGGTGGCACTAATCGGCTAGTTGGGCCTGCCACACAGGCTGGCAGGCAGGAGGGAACTGCAATTCAATGGCACTACTATACTGCAGATTCACAGTCAAAAAAGTGATGATTTATAATTTTTTCAATACTGTTAAAACAACTATGATTGGTGGCACTAATTGCCGAGTTGGGCCTGGCACACAGGCTGGCACGCAGGAGGAAAGTGCAATTCAATGGCACGAGCAAACTGATGATTCACAATCGAACAATGTTTAATTTTAAATATTAACAATACTGTTACAACAACTATGATTGGTGGCACTAATTGGCTAGTTGGGCCTGGCACACAGGCTGGCAGGCAGGAGGAAACTGCAATTCAATGGCACAAGCAAACTGATAATTCAGAATAACAATCAAAAAATGTTTAATTTAAATTATTAACAATACTGTGACAACAAATATGATTGGTGTAAATAGTTGGCAAGTCGGCCTGGCACACAGGCTGGCAGGCAGGAGGAAAATGCAATTCAAGGCCCAGGGCACTAGTAGACTGCAGATTCATAGTCAAAACAGTGATGATTTACAATTTTTTCAATACTGTTAAAAGAATTATGATTGCTGGCACTAATTGGCTAGTTGGGCCTGGAACACAGGCTGGCAGGCCTGAGGAAAGTGCAATTCAATGGCCCGAGCAATCTGAGGATTCAGAATAACAATCAAAAAATTTTTAATTTTAATTATTAACAATACTGTGACAACAAATATGACTGGTGTAACTAGTTGGCAAGTCAACCTGGCACACAGACTGGCAGGCAGGAGGAAAATGCAATTCAAGAACACTAGGAGACTGCAGATTCACAGTCAAAAAAGTGATGATTTACAATTATTTCAATACTGTTAAAAGAAATTTCATGGGTGGCACTAATTGGCTAGTTGGGCCTGGCACACATGCTGGCAGGCAGGAAGAAAGTGCAATTCAATGGCACAAGCAAACTGATGATTCAGAATAACAATCAAAAATGTTTTAATTTAAATTATTAACAATACTGTGACAACAAATATGATTGGTGTAACTAGTTGGCAAGTCGGCCTGCCACACAGGCTGGCAGGCAGGAGGAAAATGCAATTCAAGGGCACTAGTAGACTGCAGATTCACAGTCAAAACAGTGATGATTTACATTTTTTCCAATACTGTTAAAAGAAATATGATTGCTGGCACTAATTGGCTAGTTGGGCCTCGCACACAGGCTGGCAGGCAGGAGGAAAGTGCAATTCAATGGCACGAGCAAACTGATGATTCAGAATAACAATCGAAATTTGTTTAATTTTAATTATTAACAATACTGTGACAACAAATATGATTGGTGTAAATAGTTGGCAAGTCGGCCTGGCACACAGGCTGGCAGGCAGGAGGAAAATGCAATTCAAGGCCCAGGGCACTAGTAGACTGCAGATTCACAGTCAAAACAGTGATGATTTTAAAAATTTTCAATACTGTTAAAAGAAATATGATTGCTGGCACTAATTGGCTAGTTGGGCCTGGCACACAGGCTGGCAGGCAGGAGGAAAGTGCAATTCAATGGCACGAGCAAACTGAGGATTCAGAATAACAATCAAATTTTTTTAAATTTTAATGGCCTGAGCTATCCCAATTTGCGATAGAACTTCTGACCTGCCCCGCTTCAAGTGTCCTGTCAGAAAGGACCTTCAGTGCAGCAGGAGGTATTGTCACTGAGAAGAGAAGTCGCCTAGGTCAAATAAATCTAGATTACCTCACCTTTATTAAGATGAATGAGGGATGGATCCCGAAGGGACTGACATTGGGCGATACATTCGACTAAAAAAGGCATGATGAGATGAGCTGCCTTGGGCTAAAAATGGTCCACACACTGCTGTATTTTATCTCTGAATGCCGGATGACTTGCGTGACTTATCCGCCCCACCAACTAGGGTTCAAGCCGCAATGTTTTAGGGCACTTTCTGCCTGGGAAACAAACATCAATTTTTCTGGCCGCTGCTACAGCAGCGGCTGCAACAATACCTAATTTTTCAGGCATGTGTACATGCCTAATTTTTCTGGCCTCTGGTGCTGCACTGTGGCTTCAAAAAACAAACCAAAAAAAAGGCACATAACAGGGTTTAAACTGATAGGAATAGTACTACTTAACACACCACTCCTATCTGGTGGTACATTAGATTGCACACGCAGTGCCCCAAATTTGAAGTAGGAGGACCGACCAAGCATCTTTTTCCATCTCCCGGTTCCTAAAATCCATGCCATATACATGTCCCCTGATAGGGGACGTAACAGGGATTAAACTGATAAAAATAGAACTACTTAACACACCACTCCTATCTGGTGGCACATTAGATTGCATGCGCAGTGCCCCAAATTTGAAGTAGGAGGACCGACCAAGCATCTTTTTCCATCTCCCAGTTCCTAAAATCGATGCCATATACACTTCCCCTGATAGGGGACGTAACAGGGATTAAAGTGATAGGAATAGTACTACTTAACACACCTTATAATAACGCAGAGAGAGGAGTCTGAAGAAGAGGAGTCAGAGGAGGATGGTGGCTTTGAGGAGGTGGAAGACCAAACACAGCAGCCGTCCCAGGGGGCTTGTTGTCACCTTTCAGGGACCCTTGGTGTTGTACGTGGCTGGGTGGAGGAAGAGACCTTCAATGACATCAGTGAGGACAAGGAACGGGACATGGCTAGCTTGGTATCCAACCTTGTGCAAATAGGGAGTTTGCGGTTGTGCAAATGGACTGATTGCGGTTGTTTGCGGTGCGTTAGACGGGGAGTTTGCTCTGTCACTGTGAAGCGGGCGTAACCCTTACACTACCTGATCGATACAACATCATACCTGATGTTTTAAAGCACGTTATTCCAAACAATTTAGGAATGTTAGGTGATTTATGCCCTTTATGGCTTAAAACCAGACTCTGCATCAACTATGTAATTTTGCATGGGAGTTTTGCCATGGATCCCCCTCCGGCATGCCACAGTCCAGGTGTTAGTCCCCTTGAAACAACGTTTCCATCACTATTGTGGCCAGAAAGAGTCCCTGTGGGTTTTAAAATTCGCCTGCCTATTGAAGTCTATGGCGGTTCGCCCGGTTCGCCCGTTCGCAAACTTTTGCGGAAATTCGCGTTCGCGGATCGCAAACGGAAATTTTTAGGTTCGCGACAAAACTTGTAAATCGAAACGGTTGTAATTTGAAACCCAGTTTATAATGTAAGTCAATGAGAAGTGAGGGAGATAGGTTCCAGGCCCCTCACAAAATTGTCATAAGTAACACCTAATACATTATTTTTAAAGCTTTGAAATGAAGACTTTAAATGCTAAACAGCATTATAAACCTAATAAAATAATCACACAACACAGAATATATAATTAAACTAAGTTAAATGAACAAAAACATTTGCTAAACAGCATTATAAACCTAATAAAATAATCACACAACACAGACTTTTCTTGCATTTTTCTGCAGTTTTCTGATTCATTTCAGCCTGCATGTGTGTATCATTGCTGCAACACAAGCGGACAGCTCCACCTACTGGCTATTTTAATCAATGCACACAATGCTTTTCAATAGCAGTTACATGACTGAAAAAGGTTGTTATTCTGAAATGGCGCAAATTGAACCGGCGTAAACCGAGGGCCATCTGTATACTACAATGGGGTCATATGTAAATATGAGTATAGAAAATTCATATTCATGTTAAAACGAGCAGTATAATACTCTTAACCTAAATGCTCAAATATATTGAATGGACTTATGAGAATATATGATAGATATATATTCTATTACCTACATCAATAAAACTAAATTATCCCAATGTAAAAAGATGGGAGATATTAGTGGTATATATTCATATGATATTAATATATCTATCTAATCTAATTATTAAGCCAGTGATCATATGTATATCTGCATTGTTTGTGATGATAACGAACGATCATATGATTGCGGTTAAATAGAAGGAGATTTGGACTTTTATTATATATATAAACACATTTTTCAATAGGTAAGTCCAGCACCTTTCATTATGCCATCAAACCAGCATATTTTTTTGATATATTAATCATATCTTATCCAGTGCACGTGCGCTAGGTGAGGTCTGCCAGCCTCACATATATTAATATTATGAAACAAATAGCGACAGCACTTATTTGTAAAAGGTATCCAGTTTATTAAGGTAACAGACAAAATAAAAGCAGCAACGTTTCGAGTCAACACAGACCCTAACTCAAAATGTTGCTGCTTTTATTTTGTCTGTTACCTTAATAAACTGGATACCTTTTACAAATAAGTGCTGATGCTATTTGTTTCATAATATATATATATATATATATATATATATATATATATATATATATTCCATATGTAGAAAGTGACAGCACCACTGCATCAATATTCTTAAAGGTGAATTATTTCTTTATTGGTGATATCACAACCATTAAAACAGCGACGTTTCGGACCTACATGGTCCTTAATCATGCATAGTTAAAACACAGTAAAACACACATTTTAAAAGGGTGGTTTAACCAATCAGATTTCAGCTCACATTATTAATTGAATTAACCCATGCCTATCCAGGCATGATAATACAAGTATTTACTTTTTCTATTAGTGGCCTCTAGTGGTACCATATTGAATGACACCCTATTTCAATATCAACATTCATAAAAACAAATACAAATCATAGTCCCTATTCAGACCATAAGGATGTAATGTATTTAATTTCTTGATCCACCAGACCTCCTTTTGTTTTAATTTAAGTTCTCTGTCGCCCCCTCTTCTATGTATAGGAATGTGATCGATTACTTGGAAGCGCAGCTGGCTAACTGTATGTCCCATTTGGGTAAAATGTGCAGATACTGGTAAAGACATGTCTTTAGATTTAATTGATGCCTTGTGCTGACTGAACCTATCCCTGGCGGCCTGGGTGGTCTCTCTGATGTAACAGAGATCACATGGACATTTGAGTAGATAGATTGCATAATTGGTTTGACAAGTGTATAAGCCATTGATGGTATACTGTTTACTCTTGTCATTTTGGGCCAAGAATTTACCTCTAATTACTGAATTACATTGTGCACAGTGGAGACAAGGATAACATCCTTTATTGGGAGTGGTCAAATAATTAATATCAGACTGTTTAGTTGTCCCCACATCTGCCCTGACTAGATTATCCCTTAGGTTTCTCACCCGTCTATATGATGGCATTGGTGGTAATTTAAAGGACTCAACTTCTGGATTAAATTTTGATAGTAGATGCCAGTGCTTCCTCACTGCTTTGAAAATGTGTTGACTTCGCTGGCTATATTCCATGGTAAGCACCAATCTATTTACATCATTTCTGGTTTTGGGTTTAGCTTTACTTTTGTCAAGATCTGTAATATTTTTATTAATAATCTCCTGAGGATAACCTCTTTGGATAAACTTATTACCCATAGATTCTAGCCTGAAAGGCAGTCTATCCTGATTACTGACTATCCTCTTAGTACGTAATAACTGGCTTCTTGGGATAGAATTGAACACTGTCTCAGGATGAAAGCTTTCATACCTCAAAAGGGTATTTCTATCCGTGGGTTTAGTAAAGAGATCAGTGTTCAATTTATCATCTTGTATGTAGACAGTGGTATCAAGAAAATTAATCTCATGTAATGAATATGTCAATGTAAATTTAATGTTTATCATTGAGGCATTGATTTCCTCCACAAACTGTATCAAAGACTCCAATGAGCCCCCCCATATGCCAAAAATATCGTCTATATACCTTAGCCACAGCTTACAACAGTGATTGAATGACTTATTAGCATAAACAAATTTATTTTCAAAGCCACTCATGAACAAATTGGCATATGAGGGGGCTACATTGGAGCCCATGGCGGTACCTCTCTTCTGCATGTAGTAAGTGTCCTGGAACAGAATATAATTGCAGTATAGGACAAGTCTTAACAGATCATCAATAAAATCTATCTGTGTTAGGTCATACAATTTACTGTTGTTCAAAAAACTTTTTACAGTATCAAGGCCTGGATGGTATCCTTGTCTCCACTGTGCACAATGTAATTCAGTAATTAGAGGTAAATTCTTGGCCCAAAATGACAAGCGTAAACAGTATACCATCAATGGCTTATACACTTGTCAAACCAATTATGCAATCTATCTACTCAAATGTCCATGTGGTCTCTGTTACATCGGAGAGACCACCCAGGCCGCCAGGGATAGGTTCAGTCAGCACAAGGTATCAATTAAATCTAAAGACATGTCTTTACCAGTATCTGCACATTTTACCCAAATGGGACATACAGTTAGCCAGCTGCGCTTCCAAGTAATCGATCACATTCCTATACATAGAAGAGGGGGCAACAGAGAACTTAAATTAAAACAAAAGGAGGTCTGGTGGATCAAGTTTGTGGAGGAAATCAATGCCTCAATGATAAACATTAAATTTACATTGACATATTCAATACATGAGATTCATTTTCTTGATACCACTGTCTACATACAAGATGATAAATTGAACACTGATCTACTAAACCCATGGATAGAAATACCCTTTTGAGGTATGAAAGCTTTCATCCTGAGACAGTGTTCAATTCTATCCCAAGAAGCCAGTTATTACGTACTAAGAGGATAGTCAGTGATCAGGATAGACTGCCTTTCAGGCTAGAATCTATGGGTAATAAGTTTATCCAAAGAGGTTATCCTCAGGAGATTATCAATAAAAATATTACAGATCTTGACAAAAGTAAAGCTAAACCCAAAACCAGAAATGATGTAAATAGATTGGTGCTTACCATGGAATATAGCCAGCGAAGTCAACACATTTTCAAAGCAGTGAGGAAACACTGGCATCTACTATCAAAATTTAATCCAGAAGTTGAGTCCTTTAAATTACCACCAATGCCATCATATAGACGGGTGAGAAACCTAAGGGATAATCTAGTCAGGGCAGATGTGGGGACAACTAAACAGTCTGATATTAATTATTTGACCACTCCCAATAAAGGATGTTATCCTTGTCGCCACTGTGCACAATGTAATTCAGTAATTAGAGGTAAATTCTTGGCCCAAAATGACAAGCGTAAACAGTATACCATCAATGGCTTATACACTTGTCAAACCAATTATGCAATCTATCTACTCAAATGTCCATGTGGTCTCTGTTACATTGGAGAGACCACCCAGGCCGCCAGGGATAGGTTCAGTCAGCACAAGGCATCAATTAAATCTAAAGACATGTCTTTACCAGTATCTGCACATTTTACCCAAATGGGACATACAGTTAGCCAGCTGCGCTTCCAAGTAATCGATCACATTCCTATACATAGAAGAGGGGGCGACAGAGAACTTAAATTAAAACAAAAGGAGGTCTGGTGGATCAAGACATTAAATACATTACATCCTTATGGTCTGAATAGGGACTATGATTTGTATTTGTTTTTATGAATGTTGATATTGAAATAGGGTGTCATTCAATATGGTACCACTAGAAGCCACTAATAGAAAAAGTAAATACTTGTATTATCATGCCTGGATAGGCATGGGTTAATTCAATTAATAATGTGAGCTGAAATCTGATTGGTTAAACCACCCTTTTTAAATGTGTGTTTTACTGTGTTTTAACTATGCATGATTAAGGACCATGTAGGTCCGAAACGTCGCTGTTTTAATGGTTGTGATATCACCAATAAAGAAATAATTCACCTTTAAGAATATTGATGCAGTGGTGCTGTCACTTTCTACATATGGACTGTATTTGTTTGGGTTTTTGCTGATAGCCCATTGTAACGAGCACACAGCCAGGTAAAAAAGCTCAATAGTGCTGGACTCTATCTGTTTATTTTGTATATATATATATATATATATATATATATATATATATATATATATATATATATATATATATATATATATATTATTCCACAATACTACATAATGTTGTACTATGTGTCTCAGGCTTAAAAAGGGGTCACTAAATGTTATTTTTATTATTATTGTTCCCCATAGCATACAAATTTCTATATAGTTTAATTGCTCTACGAAGTTGAAAAGCTAACTATAACTCTCAAATACTTATACTTATAACTAGTGATGTTGCGAATAGTTCGCCGGCGAATAGTTCCCGGTGAACATAGCTTGTTCGCGTTCGCAGCGGCGGGCGAACATATGCAATGTTCGGTCCGCCCCCTATTCGCCATCATTGAGTAAACTTTGACCCTGTACCTCACAGTCAGAATACACATTACAGCCAATCAGCAGCAGACCCTCCCTCCCAGATCCTCCCACCTCCTGGACAGCATCCATTTTAGATTCATTCGGAAGCTGCATTCTTAGTGAGAGGAGGGACAGTGTAGCTGCTGCTGATTTAATAAGGAAATCGATAGCTAGGCTAGTGTATTCAGTGTCCACTACAGTCCTGAAGGACTCATCTGATCTCTGCTGTAAGGACAGCACCCCAAAAAGCCCTTTTTAGGGCTAGAACATCAGTCTGCTTTTTTTTTTTTCCTGTGTAATCTAATTGCAGTTGCCTGCCTGCCAGCGTGTGTGTCAGGCTCACAGCGTATACTGTGCCCACTTGCCCAGTGCCACCACTCATATCGGGTGTAACAATAGTGTACATTTAAAAAAAACAACACTTTTTTGACTGTGAAATAATAGCAGTCAGTTTCCTTCACACGTGTGCGTTTCAGGGCCTGCCAGGGCACATTGTCACACCAGTGCAACTCATATCTGGTGTAACAGTAGTGTACATTTAAAAAAAACAACACTTTTTTGACTGTGAAATAATAGCAGTCAGTTTCCTTCACACGTGTGCGTTTCAGGGCCTGCCAGGGCACATTGTCATACCAGTGCAACTCATATCTGGTGTAACAGTAGTGTACATTTAAAAAAAACAACACTTTTTTGACTGTGAAATAATAGCAGTCAGTTTCCTTCACAGGTGTGCATTTCAGGGCCTGCCAGGGCACATTGTCACTCCAGTGCCACCACTCATATCTGGTGTAACAGTAGTGTACATTTAAAAAAACAACACTTTTTTGACTGTGAAATAATAGCAGTCAGTTTCCTTCACACGTGTGCGTTTCAGGGCCTGCGGTTGTGCAAATGGACTGTTTGCGGTTGTTTGCGGTGCGTTACACGGGGAGTTTGGTCTGTCACTGTGAAGCGGGCGTAACCCTTACACTACCTGATCGATACAACATCATACCTGATGTTTTAAAGCACGTTATTCCAAACAATTTAGGAATGTTAGGTGAATGTTAGGTGATTTATGCCCTTTATGGATTAAAACTAGACTCTGCATCAACTATGTAATTTTCCATGGGAGTTTTGCCATGGATCCCCCTCCGGCATGCCACAGTCCAGGTGTTAGTCCCCTTGAAACAACTTTTCCATCACTATTGTGGCCAGAAAGAGTCCCTGTGGGTTTTAAAATTTGCCTGCCTATTGAAGTCTATGGCGGTTCGCCCGGTTCGCCTGTTCGCGAACATTTGCGGAAGTTTGCGTTCACCGTTCGCGAACGGAAAATTTTCGGTTTGCGACATCACTACTTATAACGGGTAAGATTTAGCAGTACATACAAGTGATTCATATGTTGTACCTATCTACAAAGATACATCTCCAAAAATGGTCATCAATTAAATGCCGCCATATCAATGTGCTCATTTAAGCAAAACGGGATATAGGGTTTTCAGTTTCCATATCCAAAATGTTTCCCTTTGTCTTAATTGCATATATCTATTTCTACCCTACTTGGAAGCGACAAGTTCTAGAGGAAAAATACTAAAAATATCTGTTTGGCCAGAGTGACACTGAGTCCCATGTCTTGGGACACTATGGTTTGTTATCCATTCTTAATGTTTCTGTTATGTTCCGCTCCACCTATTCTTGAGGGATCTTGAGGTTCTTCCTACGTACTGAATGCCACATCTGAAATCTAGCATATATACTACAAAGGAAGAATCACAAGTAAAATGGGACTTTATCTCAAATTTCTCTTTACTAGCAAAAGAAATAAAGTTGATTCTCTTTCCTGTAGTATGCGCACAAAGTCCACAATTATACTGATTGCATTTATAGAAGCCTGGTTTGCCCAGTGGTAGGCTGTTTTTATAGTTACTCATAGTTTTTAAATTATACGATTTAATTACTACTTTACTAGGAGCTAATCTGTTCTTCAACATTGGTGGTCTTCTAAAGGTGCAGATAGGATATTGACCTATAGTGTCTTTAAGTAATGGGTCCCCCTGTAGTACAAACCAATGTTTTTTAAGTATTTTCTTAATCTCATTATGGTTATTGCTAAATTGAGTAGTAAACCTTACATTGTTCTTTGTATTCCTATTTACTTGCTCATCTGGATTACATTCGTTCTCATTTAACAAAACTGGTGGTTTACTATTATTAAAAAAAATCAGTTCTACATTTATTTCTAGTTTTTTAAGTAGCTGACCTCTATAAGTTCACTGGGATACTGTTTCTCTAGAAATCTCTTTTTCAACACTTTGGCTTGATCATCAAATGTATCTAGAGTGGTGCAATTCCTGCGTATTCTGCAGAATTGATTATAAACAGTTCCCAAGTGACAGGCAGCACACACCTGATGCTCGTGGTAGAGGGCCACTGCAAACACCTCTCTGCAATATGTAGTCAACTGATTTCCACAGCACCAAAAAAGATAGAATTGATTATAGGGAATATTACTCTGCCATGGTTTATAATGGTTACTTTTGTAATTTAAATAACTATTGGTATCTACTGATTTGAAAAAAGTCTTTGTGGTAATGCACCCTTCTTGATCCCATTCTAAAATGACATCTAAAAAGTTGATATTCTTCTGTTTGACTTTAGATGTGAAGTTTATACCCATCTCATTATCATTTAGAGATCTCACAAAATCTATTGCATCTGTCTGGCTTCCCTCCTAGACAAACAAGAAATCATCAATAAAACTGCCATAGAAGACCAGACTTTCCCCATATGAGTATGACTAGATGTATCTCTCCTCAAAAATGCCCATAAATAAATTGGCAAAACTAGGGGCGAATTTGGTCCCCATGGCCGTTCCTTTCACTTGAAGGAAAAATTCTTCTTGGAAAACAAAATAATTGTGTTTTAAAACAAACAATATAGACTCCAATAAAAAAAACCTTTATTTGTCTGGTAGATATATATCTCTTTTAAGGAAAATCTCAATCGCCTCTAAACCAAACTCATGGGAAATGTTAGAATATAATAAAGAAACATCACGTTAACCATAGAAGCTCTCTATTTGATTGTTTAATAGTTAACAATTTTGAAATGAGATCTGGGGTATTTTCAATATAAGATGGTAACATCAGAACCGATTTTTGAAGAATTGGACAACATATTCTGAAAGAGTAAAGTTAAATTGTCAATCCCCGAAATTATCAGTTTCCCTGGGGGTTCAATGATAGATTTGTGTATCTTTGGGAGGTGGTAATAATATGCAAGGTTTGGTGTATAGGGGATCAAATATTATATTTCTTTTTTGGCGAGTATACCTTCCATCCAGCCTGCATCCACCATTTTAATTAGACTTGCTAGATATTTTTTTGTGCGATTAAAAGTAATTTTTTTTGTGATATTCAATATCTAAGAGAATCCTAGTCGCCTCCTTCAAATAATCGCTCATGTCCTGCAAAACTATGCCACCTCCCTTATCTGCTTGTCTAATCACCAGGGGGGTTGAAATTGGATTTAGATACTAAATTTGAGTGTATATAATTGTCAAATAGATCCTCACACAAAGTATCAGGTTCATAAAAGATAATTTCTGCTGATGGTCGATCCACCATATCATCTGTGAGGATCGGTAGATGCCCCATGCCTTTTAATTTCTTATCACAGAAATATCTCTGAATTGACAGTTTGCATACAAACTTATTTAAATCAACAAACATTTCAAATAACTTATGGTTGTTTGATGGGCAAAAAGAGAGGTCTCTCTCTTGTTTAAGTTTCTCCTTTTTGGATGACTTAGCTCGCCCTCTGCTGTCACGTTTGCGTAGGACCTTTTTTTGGTGCTGTAATCACTTGTTCTCTCATTGGATCTCTCTCTAATTGTTTCAACCATATTGGGGCATGTCTTTGATGTGGTGGATAGTGAATCTACTTTTGATTGAATTGAAAAACCTGAGGTTTATTCTGTACTTGTCTATTATCATAGTGTCTATGGTTGAACCCTTGTTCTCTATTGTCAGGAAAGTGTCTTGGACTATCTCTGTTATCTCCCTGATCTAGGGTTACTTTTCTCTCATTTTGGTGCTCTATATTGATTATCTCTATACCAATATTCTCCTCTCCCACTTGTTCATTGATTGGACCCATAATTATAATAATACTGATTTGACCGGTAAGAGTGATTTCTATAGTCCTGTTCATTATTGACCCAAGACTGTTTTTTATACTGTCTACTTTGGAATGGAGAATCATGTTGATGTTCATATGGATATTTCTTATTATTCACCAAGTTTTTCTTTTTGTCTTTAGGTTTTTTTATATCCTACTATCACCCATGGTTCAACTTTATGATCAACAGTATGAGTGCCTTCTAAATCATCTGTTTCTAAAGTTTCCCCAATGGCTTTGGAACTATAGTCATATACTTTACACTCCAAATAATCTTTTTCATCCCTTGCTAGTTTTTTTTTCACTTTTGTTTGTATTATTTTCTTTTGAAACAAGTCAGATTTTTCTTTTACCTCCCTGGTATGCTTAGCTTAATCAGTATTAGACTAAAATTTAACCAAAGCTATCTGAATCTCAATGTTTTAAAATCCTTAATCCTCTAGGTATATGTCCCCTTTCTTTGTATTTCTGAAGGGTATCTATATCCCACCAATGCCTGTGCTCCCTTTTTGGTATTTTTCCCCAATTTATCATCATAACCCCTCTGTTGCAGTTTGTCACCCATGATGTCCAGTTGCTCCCACATCACAGACTTATCTGTATTATTTCTGATGACCCTGGTGAGCTGAGAGGTGACAATCCCCCGCTTCTGATGTACAGGATGGCAACTCTGTGCCTCCAGCAGGGAATTCCTATCTGTAGGCTTTGTATATAGGGATGTACCAAACCTACAGTTACCATTTTCATTTTTTTATTATATTCAGATAAAAAAAGTGAATATTATTATCTTTAAATTCTAACTTTAATTTTATAGGTGATGTCAAACAATTAAGATTTTAAACCCATGTCTTCAGGCCATCCACATTACCCTGCTAGATTAACATAGTTAATGTAACACGTGTAAAAAATAAACTTCTTACATTTAGATAGACATATAATAGTGTTCTCATCTCATGCCATGTATAAGTTAGTGTATGTGGGCACCATATTTAAACTCATGGCAGTACCTGAGATCTGCAAGTAGAAAGTTGAGTCAAAATTGAAATATTTTTTCTTCAAACAAAATGACATTAATTCCATTAGGAATTTGATCTGCGGACCTACATAATGTTCAGAGTTGGTAATCATGGACCGGACAGCCTGTACTCCTCCATTATGAGGTATGTGGTATACAAGCTGTCCACACCCATGGTAACCAATACATCACCCTCTCTCAACCAGTTAGCTGACTTCAACATGGTAATAAGACTGGGGGCATCCTTAAGATATGAATCCATATTTTTTACAACTGGTTGAAGAAAACAGTCTACAAATTTAGCTATGTTTGAGAAGAGGGAGTCCCTAGCAGAGACAATAGGTCTCCCTGGGGGACTAACCAATGTTGTATGTACTTTTGATAGTAGATACAACACTGGTATCTATGAAAAATCAGTAGTTAAGTTAGTCAACTGGGTCTCATCAATATATCCTGCTTCATATGCAGATCTCAGATACTGATCTATGCTGTTTTTAAATGACTGTGTCGGATTACCTCTTAATTGAACATATGTTGATGAATCTAATAATTGGCGCTGGGCTTCACTTCTGCATTGTAAATAATCCATTATAACAATGCCACCGCCTTTGTCAGCGGGGCGTATAATAATACTGTCATCATTGTTTAGACTTTGAATGGATTTCAATTCCCTATCAGTCTAATTAGGGTCTTTTTTTTACATTGTTATTAGTACAGTCATGGCACATCATGCGGGTGAAGCTTTTAATGGATGGATTGGTGACAGGGGGTTAAAATGTAGAAGGAATTTTAAATGGTGAAATTGTGGTTGTCTCCTGTGCCTTGTCCTTGAATTTTTTATTTTTTTTATTTTAATTGCCTTTGTAATTTATGGAGATCCACTATTTTTTCAAAGGTGTCATAATAGGAGTAGGCACAAAAGACAGACCACAACTGAGGAGACTCAGTTCATTTTCTGAAAGCATTCTACTGCTCAGATTGAATACTATATGTACTTTTGCTTTGTGAATTTTCATTTTTCCATAGCCCCCGTAGGTTTACCCTTGTACTTCCTCCTAGTGGTGGTTTGGCTGCTGCTCTGGTAGTTACCCCAGAAAAAGAAGTCATATCTGATTTTATCACTAGCCTCTCTAATAAAGAACTGAGTAAGAATTACATAATTGGCGACCCACTTACATCCAGATATGTTACTAGGTAATGCCTACACACATATTAGAAAGGATATGTGTTTTGATACACAGTAGGAGATCCATCCCTAATAAAGACTCAATACATAAGATTGGCCATCTATTATGGCATAGAAATATCTACCATCACGCACCTCTGTATTAAAAATCTACCATATTCCTTTTGACACTTGAAGTAACAGTGTCCACTATTGTTGCAATTGTAGTATATATAGGTTGTAAATAGTAAGTTTTTGTGAACAGTGTTAGTATTGTTTTTAATTCATGGTGTTATCTCATAATTTAACAATGGAAATAACTTAGCCATAAAATATAAGCTTGTGCCATATAAAGTGGTTGTCAACATACTACTGAGAATTCAGCACGTAGCATATATTATGCAGTGAGCAGATATCTGATCTTATAGTACACAGATACAATAGATACAATCGAGAGCTGCCTTGTTTTGACAGTCAGCTGTTGGGCTCAACTCCTCCCATGTCTACTCGACTGGATGAATCAGGATGCAGAGCATCTTGATGACGTCACGGAGAAGCAACGACAATGTGAGGACGCGAGCGACAGCGGGATACATGGCTAAGTATCTTTATTTTTAACAGTGGCGGCTGGTGACTTTTGAAGATGGGGGAGCACTAGCCCCGCCCCTCAGATGGCTCCGCCCATTTTAATGTGTGTGTGTGTGTGTGTATATATACATACATACACACACACACACTCTGCCAGTTACCTTAACACATCCTTATGTACAAGGTGAGGACAGTGTGTTATGTGAATTACTGTGTTATTAAAGTCTGTGTGTGAGGTATGTACATAACTAACCTGTGTATATTGAAAGACAAGAGCACCACATACACCCTGCAGTTACCATATATATATATATATATAAAATATTATATATATATATATATATATATATATATATATATATATATATATATATATATATATATATATATATATATATATACTGGGTACAAGAGTCCTGTCACTGGGGCAGTATAAGGACATATATATATATAGATATATATAGATATATATATATATACATATATATAGTCCTTATACTGCCCCAGTAATTTACTTTAATCATCAAATTTGCTTTGTTCTCTTTGTATTCTTTGTTTAAAGCTAAACTTAGGCTCATATGCTAATTTTTAAGACCTTGATATGATATATAATATTTGACTCCCAACAGAAAGCTAAAGCTATTGACATCCATAAAACAGGAGAGGAACATTTCTCTATAGTTAGTAAAAATAAAAATAATTTTATATTTTATCTGAGACTAAGTAAGTGACTGATGATGCATCTGCTGCCTGTATGAAAATCATACAGGCTCATCCTCACTCACTCACCCAGTCTCAGATATAATAATAAAAGTTTTTTCTTTCTACTAACTTCAGAAGTCTTTATGTGTGTCTTTTTATTTAAAGTTAGGTTTAAAGAGGTGTGAGGAAGGAGTGCAGTGGGGTCAAAAATGTCACTTTAAATAAAAATAATCTTGTTATAGTAATAGTCCAGACAGACTCTCTGGCTGATGATTTTATATATATATATTTATATATATGAGCCAGATTTTGGCTTTTTGGACTGTGTACATATAAAATAATATATAAACAATCTATATTGCTAAAATCACAGAGAGTCTGGACTATTACTATATCAAGATTATTTTTATTTAAAGTGACATTTTTAGCACCACTGCAGCCCTTCCTCACACCTCTCTAAACCTCACTTTAAATAAAAAGACGCACATAAAGACTTAATGTGGGGGGAAATGCATATACAGGGAACCAAATGCTTTGAGATGGAAGCATTAATGGAGCTAAAAGTTTTAGAGGCATCATTATATAGCAAAACATGTTTTTAATCAGTGGGGTCAGATGAAGAAGGGGTTAATATATGTTCTTATATAGGAACCCCAAGCCCCCCTCCTCCTCAGCAATTACTTTTGTGATTTACTTTTTGGTGCCTGACATCTGTGAGATAAGAAGCACACAAGCTAACCCTCCATGTCAGCTAGTTCTAACAAGCAGATTTCCCTGCAGTGAATAATATGCTTTGTATTGTAGGTTGATATTTATATACAACTAGTAGTAAGGGAGATAACATGCAGCACTGAGGTGGAAAGGAGAAATAAGAGCAGGGGGAAGAAGCACTTATGGACACTGATTCTTTTCCATGAAGGTAGCTAAACACTGAGTTTAAAGGAATCTATGTAAAAGAGCTACTCACAGCTAAATCCATGGTTTCCTCTCGCTCCAGCTCCACCCACATCCTTCATGCTTCATGCCACACAGCACAACACACGGTGTAAAACAGTTTCAAGCACCAGGTGTTATGCTGGGGGAGGTCAGAGAATCTTTTTGATTTTATTTAAGTTAAATGACCTGCCTGTTGCAGCTGTCACCACAGCACTAACCATACTGTGTCCTGAGCAATAAAAAAAGACTGTTTAACTAGCCGATCAGCTATACAAAAAAACAATGAAGCAGTGCGTTCAGCTGCCCTTTTTATCAGCCCCTAAAATGTCCCTGTCCTCCTCCTCCAGCTGAGCGGCTCCTGTGCTGCAGCTGCCTATGTCTGGTCACTGGTGTGTGTGAGACTGAGTGTATGCACAGCTTGCTGTGTCCCAATGCCAAAATATATTTTTGATAGATCATCCGATCATGGTGCAATCCCTCTATACTAATAGCAGGCGCTTTACTTACTGAGATGTCAGACATCAGGACTCAACAACTCCGGAGGAACTCAGTTGCCCACACCCAGGCCAGTGGCCAACTGCCAAAATACCAGCCAGTTAAGCATCTGCAAAAGTAATTATGCTATCATACCTGCTTTTTTATTATTTATAATATTATGACGATTCAGTATTTGCATTTTTTTGCCTTGAAGACTACAAGGCAAAAAAATGCAAATACTGAATCACCATAATATTATAAGTAATTACTTTTGGAAATGCTTGGCTGGCTGGTATTTTGGCAGTTGGGCACTGGCCTGGGTGTGGGCACCTGTGTTCCTTCAGAGTCGAGTCCTGATGTCTGACATCTCAGTCTGTCTCCAGTCACTAAAGTTTGGTCCCTGACCGTCCCTCTCTCTCACTCAGCAGCAATGACAGTGACACACATGCCACATGGAAAAACTCACTCGGCAGGCAGACAGGCACTCAGTCTTTCTGCAGCTCCCTTCTCTTCAGTAGTTCCCGCCAGCAGCCGATAAGATGACACCCGATGTCACGCCTCCCTGTGTTTGAAGCCCACGATGCTCCTCCTCCCACACACAGCTCTTAGTGTGCGAGTGTCACATGACAGCTGGCTCTCGCACACTAAGAGCTGTGCTCCTTAAGAAGGCTATGGGCTGGCCTTTAGGTGGCGCTGCAGTCAATGCAGTTTTAAAGTGGAATGGGCTTTTGCCTATATTTCTATCTATCGCACTGCACAGCATGTGCGATAGATAGAAGTATTAGGCAAAAGACCATTCCACTTTCAGCCTAAATAATTAAAATCTTCAATTTTACATGGTTTTAGTAAAAACTGCAGTGGAGCCTGGAGGATTTTTTTATTAAAATCAGCAAAAAAGGTTTAAAAATTTATTTTTATTTTTTTATTTCTCACTCTTTTTTTTTGTTCATCAGGGGTCAGAGTGTTCATCAGGGGTCAAGGGGGCTCACGTGCTCAAGTGCTCCTATAGAGAAGCCTCCACTGATTTTTCACAAGTAGTGGGGTATATAAGGGTTATATTTTGTGTGTTAAGATATACCGACCGGATCGGTGCCTGAAATGTTATGGATTTTATACGCTAAATAAAGGTTACTTTTTATTGGACCAAGACCAGTGAGTGCTTTCTCTCTTCTGGGATATATATATATATATATATATATATATATATATATATATATATATATATATATATATATATATATATATATATATATATATATATATATATATATATATCTATATATATCTCATTTCGAAAATCAATTCCTCTGGAGCACTGACACAATGCCAGTGGTCTTTTATGTAAGATACATCGACGATGTGTTCATGATCTGGAGGGGGGGACAACAAGCATTACTAGATTGGTTTGAAGATTGGAACAACACCCCCACACCAGTGAGGTTTAAAATGACACACCATGACACAGAGATACAATTCCTGGACCTTAATATTTTTATACAAGGGAACGTCTTAGGGACCACGCTCTATAGTAAACCCACTGACAGAAACTCAATCTTAAGTGCCACTAGCTGCCACCCCTAGACCTACTAAAAGGCATAGTTAAGTCTCAGATGACTAGAGTCATACAAAATAATTCCAGCACTGCCACAGGGGTCTCACAGTTGCCACTCATGAGGGACAAATTTCTACAGAGGGGCTACAAAAGACAGACAGTTGACAACATCTTAAAAGAAGTCCTACCGTATACACAGGACATCCTTATACATAAGGACAGGCCGACAGAGAAAGAAAACAGATTGATTATGAGAACTACTTTCTCACCCAACACCATTATGACCCTAAACTGACCTTCACGCACAACCTAACACCTATGGTAGCATACCGGAGGGGTACAAACCTCAGGGACATCCTAGTACGGACAGACCCTAAACCAAGCTATATGGATACAACTCATACTAATATCAAAGGCTCATATCGATGCCTAGGGTGCACCACATGCAATGGCTTAATAGCAACAAGACATTTTCATCATCCACATACGAATAAGGTATATACGATTAAACATTCCGTATCCTGCAATACTGCATTCGTAGTATATCTTTTATTTTGTCCATGTGCCCGGTTTTATGTGGGCAAAACAAGCGGCACACTCCGCGAAAGGATGGCCAACCATAGACGGGCCATACGACTAGCACTCGCCCAAGGCAAATCGGACCAACCCGTGGCCAGACACTGCGCAAGAATGGGACACCAAGTATCGACCATCAGGTACATTCTGATTGATCACATCCCCCCCTGGACAGGGGGGGTGATCGCAACAAAGCCCTGTTAAGGCGAGAGGCAGAGTGGATGTATAGGTTGGGCACTATAGCCCCAGGAGGATTAAATTCCCCTCCAGACTTTAAGGCGCTCACTTAAAGTAGAGATACATACTGGGGCATGGCCAGAGGCCTTAGAACAGATTGTGGCTATGTGCTGGAAGTCAGGCCCTACTAGGGGTAGACTGCTTAGCACGGAGCATACAACAATATTGGAAGGGGACACGGAGGTGATCCCTTCCAATCAACAGTTCTCTGTCCCTGTAAGCCAGTTGCCCACATACATACTCCTGAAAACTTTAACCATTGAGCAGCCCTATTGTCAATGTCTACCTGTACCAACATCAAGATGAAGACAATACTTTAAAGGACACAAGATACTAACAACAATTGACACCATAGAGATATACAGCAGCGGATTATGGATGGATAAAGCACTAGGGGATGGAAACATACCCCCTTTAAACACCAATTAAGCCAGGTTGTGAATGAACACCTAACAGGGTCACTATAACTGAAACTAAAACGTATTCATTTGTATCCATTGTATCCAGGAGTATCCATTGCATGTTTGCACCCAGGCAGATGTCCATAGGAGGGTAACACTGTACATTGGACGGTATTTGGTATTAGTATACATGTGTACCCCCTCAGCCTGATTATTACATTCAGTGATTTACAGTCATGTGTCGGTTTTTGAACTATCCCTGCAATACACATAGGAGTGTATACTAGAATTTGTCTTCAGTCATCTTGCATACTCTGGTTGTGTACCTTTTACAGCAATTGGCATACCCATTTACAAATATGGACCCTGCATTCCCTTCCATCTCGACCCTTCCCCCAACTGGGGCAACTACCACAGAACAAGATTCAGATGCAGGAGTACAAGCCCTGGGAGCACAAATCGGTACAGTTACATACACCCCAGATGACGCGGCAAGGATCCTGTTTGCCCCTATCAACAGAGCAGCTACTGGTGAGACCCCTGTTAACATATACTATAATCTATTAAAACTTAAGAAGCGAGAAATAGACCTGGCACTACACGGTAGCTACCTATCAGAATACCACAGATTGAGCCACATCCCTAGGGGTTTCAGGGTAAAAAATATCCCTACCATAGGAAGGGACAATCCCAAATTCAGGAGAAAGTGGTGTCACATATTGAACAAATGTTCTTTAGATTTGATCTTACTTGTAATAGAGGAAGTTACCACTATCCTAAACAAAGTTAGGATTGAGATAGTGACATTTGAGCAAACACACAATGAGACACTGACAAGAGACCAACAAGAAAATTGGCTTACAAAACTTCAACAACAAGTTGACAAATATAAATCTGAACTACTAGTGTTTAAAAATAGAAAATTGGAGTCAGTTAATGCTGACTACACCCATGGCAGAGTCTACAAGTGGTTAACCAATACGACAGAAGGTAGGGCTAGGAGACCAAACAGACCTAGGAGAGTCCAATTCACAACAGTAGACACTAGTGGAGCCAAGTCATCTGAACCGGATACAAGTATCATACGAAATACACAAACATCACCCAACACGTACAACACGCAATCTCCATATCATGCCCCATATATGCACAGGGGACAATCCACCCCAGACCATTTTTTAGGGGTCACTACGAGGTCACGCAGAGGAGGGGGAGGAACCACAGACCACATATCAGGAGGGCAGGGGGGCAGGTACAGACCCACACGCCACAACAGATGGAGGATATAGTGGTTAATCTTAGTAAGCATGTCCTCACAATAGCGGAACATACAATCCTCAACAAAGGTCTATCTTTTGTACCTAGCCACAACACTGCAGAAATAGATCTCAAGTTAGACTTGTACAAATTAAACCACACTATGAAAATAAAGGAATTCTTTCAACATGCCGCTTTAAGACCTGAACACATGAGCCCTGTACAAAAGTGCAAAAAGCCAAGTACGTTTGAGCCACTGAACAGTAGTGCTAGCACTAAGACCTTTATGAGGCTAATAGCACAAGATAGGGAACACCAAAGAACCAATAAGGCATGGAGACACAATCTCACACACACAGAAAGAGCAGCAATTAAAACTTTACAAGATGACCATACTTTGGTAATTCGCCCAGCCGACAAAGGTGGAGCCATAGTCCTAATGGACTACGTAGACTACAGAGAGGACATACTTATACAGCTGGCAGATCACAATACCTACAAAACGTTACCTAATGACCCCACGGCCAGTTTCAAAAAAGAATTGGATGGCATTCTGAAATTAGGTTTTGAACAAGGGCACTTAACCAAACAAATTTTTGAGTATTGCACTACAACATACCCAAGAATCCCAATTCTATACACGACCCCCAAAATACACAAAACACTCGACCACCCTCCTGGGCGGCCGATAGTTTCAGCTGTACAGTCACTCACGCAACCCGTGGCTCAAGTAATAGACATTCTCCTTCAACCTATAGTGAAGAATGTGAGATCTTACATATCTGACAACAACGATTTGATTAGAAAGATGGGGGATGTGCGTGTGGAGACTGGTGACATCCTGGTCACCCTGGATGTCATCAGTCTCTATACCATCATCCCTCATGACACTGGACTTATGGCAACTAAACAACACCTCATTGACAGCACACAGTATGAGGGACCCCCTATCGACTTTCTTTTGACACTCATGGAATACTGCCTTACCAGGAATTATTTCCGCTTTGAGACATCATTTTATTTACAATTGACAGGCACGGCAATGGGGTCCAATATGGCCCCATCGTATGCCAATATCTATATGTCTCATTTCGAAAATCAATTCCTCTGGAGCACTGACAACGCGGGTGGTCTTTTATGTAAGATACATCGACGATGTGTTCATGATCTGGAGGGGGGGACAACAAGCATTACTAGATTGGTTTGAAGATTGGAACAACACCCCCACACCAGTGAGGTTTAAAATGACACACCATGACACAGAGATACGATTCCTGGAACTTAATATTTTTATACAAGGGAACGTCTTAGGGACCACGCTCTATAGTAAACCCACTGACAGAAACTCAATCTTAAGTGCCACTAGCTGCCAACCCCCAGCCCTACTAAAAGGCATAGTTAAGTCTCAGATGACTAGAGTCATACGAAATAATTCCAGCACTGCCACAGGGGTCTCACAGTTGCAACTCATGAGGGACAAATTTCTACAGAGGGGCTACAAAAGACAGACAGTTGACAACATCTTAAAAGAAGTCCTACCATATACACAGGACAGCCTTATACATAAGGACAGGCCGACAGAGAAAGAAAACAGATTGATTATGGCAACTACTTTCTCACCCAACACCATTATGGCTGGAAGAATACTAAGAGAATATTGGCCAGTAGTTCAATCAAACTCTAAACTGACCTTCACGCACAACCTAACACCTATGGTAGCATACCGGAGGGGTACAAACCTCAGGGACATCCTAGTACGGACAGACCCTAAACCAAGCTATATGGATACAACTCATACTAATATCAAAGGCTCATATCGATGCCTAGGGTGCAACACATGCAATGGCTTAATAGCAACACAAATTTTTCATCATCCACATACGAATAAGGTATATACGATTAAACATTCCGTATCCTGCAATACTGCATTCGTAGTATATCTTTTATTTTGTCCATGTGCCCGGTTTTATGTGGGCAAAACAAGCGGCACACTCCGCGAAAGGATGGCCAACCATAGACGGGCCATACGACTAGCACTCGCCCAAGGCGAATCGGACCAACCCGTGGCCAGACACTGCGCAAGAATGGGACACCAAGTATCGAACATCAGGTACATCCTGATTGATCACATCCCCCCCCTGGACAGGGGGGGTGATCGCAACAAAGCCCTGTTAAGGCGAGAGGCAGAGTGGATGTATAGGTTGGGCACTATAGCCCCAGGAGGATTAAATTCCCCTCCAGACTTTAAGGTGCTCATTTAAAGTAGAGCTACATACTGGGGCATGGCCAGTGGCCTTAGAACAGATTGTGGCTATGTGCTGGAAGTCAGGCCCTACTAGAGGTAGACTGCTTAGCACGGAGCGTACAACAGTATTGGAAGGGGACACGGAGGTGATCCCTTCCAATCAACAGTTCTCTGTCCCTGTAAGCCAGTTGCCCACATACATACTCCTGAAAACTTTAACCATAGAGCAGCCCTATTGTCAATGTCTACCTGTACCAACATCAAGATGAAGACAATACTTTAAAGGACACAAGATACTAACAACAATTGACACCATAGAGATATACAGCAGCGGATTATGGATGGATAAAGCACTAGGGGATGGAAACATACCCCCTTTAAACACCAATTAAGCCAGGTTGTGAATGGACACCTAACAGGGTCACTATAACTGGGACTAAAACGTATTTAAAATCTCATTTAAAATCTTATTCAAAATCATATGTAAATATGTATCCAATATCTTGTTTAAAACCTGATGAGAAATCATGAACAAACAAACTGTCAGCAATGGGAGTATATGATGTGTAGGGATCTTACAGTTCAGATCTTACAGTTCAGATATGGTAATAATAAGCAGTATGTACCAGAACATAAACCGACAAATACTGAACAGACACTAGGTGTATATTGTAGTAACAGTACTAGTGATGTTTTCATATGTACATAGAATTATGTTTATATAGATACAGAATTGATGTATATCGTTTGAGCACAGACATAGATGTAAACAAACCCCTACAGTGGACTAACCAGGGTACTATTTATAAATTATTTATAAATTATTGACTTGAACAGCTCCAAAACAACAGGTTGGCAGTATAGTAGTTAAAAATGTATGTATAATGGACTTAGGAATTGAATATGGTAAATCCAGCATACAGATTAATACGCCAAGTAGATCCGGTAATAACCGGTCACCATGCCAACCAAGGTAACAAAAGACGATCCCATGTAAAGTTTAGACCAGATCGGGAGATATTTAAGTAAGGTACACTGATGGGTACAGCACAAATACAGAACTATGGACATGTATACTTGCACATAAATGCACATTACACGGGCACACACTTCTATGGAGGATTATCCCACATTAGGTATACGTTGTTTACTAAATTGGACAAACATGCCCCAGAAGCAATATACATAACGGACACTTAATGTACACACTATGGATAATATAATGTACACTTGATGCACTATACTTAATTTTATTTCATTTTATTATATTTTGTAGCTATAATCGGAAATACAACAAGCCAAACTTCTTCCGGTTTTACACACAGTGGAACGCAGGATATGCGTTCCACACACACTGTTTGGCGCCACTTCACTGAATGCACATTAATTTACACAGGTATTTGACATTGTTTAATCACTTTATTTGTATATATGTCTGTTTATTGCACTTTAAGTTTATGCTGATGATGGGGAGGAAGTCCCTGAAAACGTTCCATTAAAGATTGTTTACTTTTCTTCACTAAAAGACCTGAGAGTGCATCTGTTTGTTGCAGGAGTGTGTATATATATATATATATATATATATATAAATACAAATACAAAATTTGGTTTTTTAGCACACCTTACAAAAAGTTTAAATCAACATCTGGGAGTGCTGCCAATATGACCCAGTAATTACACAAACAAAGAGGTATCAGCGCACATCCATTTTCAAAAGCACAACATATTTTTTACTGCTGCAAAAAATTGCCTGCATATACATCAAGAGACAACTATCTTTTTTTAAATAATATTGGGAACTTAGTCACACAATATGGCCATATTTTGCTTAGCCAGTCACCGCTTACAAGGTGCCCCAATTCGACTGGTCCTACTCTAAATCTTTTTGCCACAGAGGGCTGAAACATTCCTGCTTTTACTCTTCATAATAGAATGAGACTCCCTGGCTTTTTATTCACAACTCAAAATATGGCCATATTGTGTGACTAAGTTCCCAATATTATTTAAAAAAAGATAGTTGTCTCTTGATGTATATGCAGGCAATTTTTTGCAGCAGTAAAAAATATGTTGTGCTTTTGAAAATGGATGTGCGCTGATACCTCTTTGTTTGTATATATATATATATATATAAACAAACAAAACACAAATGTCTTGAAATAATACTTTGTTAAACGCAATATAGAGTATTGAAAGCCAACAGAAGTAAAGGCAATAGCTAAATAAATAAATTAGAGGTTCAGAGTTACCTCTAAACTGTAAGCTCCATGGACAGTCTCTTATTATACCCTTTAAATCAGAGATTGGGAACCTTGGCCCTCCAGATGTTTCAAAACTGCATTTCCCATGATGCTCAACTGGACTTCAGAGTGCCTAAGCATCATGTGTAATGTAGTTCTGAAACATTACGAGTGCCAATGTTCCCCATCCCTGCTCTAGAGCTCTTTGGGCAAAATCTCCCATTATATACCTGTATACATATAAAATGTCTAAAATAACTTCTTACAAATATAGCCACAAAAATATGCTGCCCCCTCCCAACCTGCTGCCATAGGCAATTGCCTAGCTTGCCTGGGCCAATATACACCCCTGCAAATAGACAAACACATATATACGAGAACAGAGGAGATTGTAAGATGCTATACGCTGAAAGCAGTATAATGGGATTCATATTGGCTGCAGGATTTCATTTGTAAAGTGCGCCCCCTGCTCATTGCTAACTTTGCTCTATGAAGCAAAATATCCCTTTCCAGCAATATCAATTACTTGAAATAGGAGACATCTCGCCACTCACAGGGAATGCCCCTTTTTTAAGATTATTCCACCAGGACAGCCTCTGCGAGGGGTCAGTGAGAAAACTGTGAATGCAGTTCGATATGATGTTGCCTTATACTGATATGCAGGCAGATATATATCATGCTTATTTTTTAAACAATTTGGAGGTTTATTTTGTTAACACGTAAATAAAGTACTATTGTATACACTCTCGGCTAGATTAAGAGTTGTGCGTTAGGGTAAAAAAGCAGCGTTAAGAGGTCCTAACACTGCTTTTTTTACGCCCGCTGGTATTACGAGTCTTGAAAGTTTAGGGTCACACTTTTTTGGTCTTACCACAAAACAACTTACGTAAACTTTGTAAAGTCTTTTTTCTATGGGACTTCCATAGCGCCGGTATTACGAGTCTGTCCTGGGAGGCCAAAAAGTGAGCGGTACACCCTACCCCGTCAAGAGTCCTAACGCATTTAAAAGTCAGTAGTTAACAGTTTTATGGTACAACGCTGTAACATAAAACTCATAATTAAATTGCTAAAAAGTACACTAACACCCATAAACTACCTATTAACCCCTAAACCGAGGCCCTCCCACATCGCAAACACTATAATAAAAATTTTAACCCCTAATCTGGCGCTCTGGACACCGCCGCCACCTACATTATATTTATCAACCCCTAATCTGCTGCCCCCAACATCGCGGCCACCTACATTATATTTATTAATATAATGTTAATGTTGCCACAACCTAACTACACTTTTTAACCATTAATCTGCCACCCCCAACGTCGCCGCCAGTATGTTAAAGTTATTAACCCCTAAACCTAAGTCTAACCCTAAACCTAACACCCACTAACTTAAATATAATTTAAATAAATCTAAATTACATTGTAGCTATCTTAGGGTTTATTTTTATTTTACAGGCAAGTTTGTATTTATTTTAACTAGGTAGAATAGTTATTAATTAGTTATTAACTATTTAATAACTAAATAGCTAAAATAAATACAAAAGTACCAGTAAAATAAAACCTAACCTAAGTTACACTAACACCTAACACTACAATATAATTAAATAAATTAACTAAATTAAAAACAATTACCTAAATTAAATTAAATTAGCTAAAGTACAAACCCCCCCACTAAATTACAGAAAATAATAAACAAATTACAGATATTTAAACTAATTACACCTAATCTAATAGCCCTATTGAAATAAAAAAGCCCTTACCAAAATAAAAAAAAAACCTACCCTACACTAAATTACAAATAGCCCTTAAAAGGGCCTTTTGCAGGGCATTGCTCCAAAGTAATCAGCTCTTTTACCTGTAAAAAAAAAATACAAACAACCCCCCCCAACAGTAAAACCCACCACCCACACAACCAACCCCCCCAAAAAAATACTATCTAAAAAAACCTAAGCTCCCCATTGCCCTGAAAAGGGCATTTGGATGGGCATTGCCCTTAAAAGGGCAGTTAGCTCTTGTGCCACCCAAACTCTAACCTACAAATAAAACCCACCTAATACACCCTTTAAAAACATAACACTAACCCCCTGAAGATCGACTTACCGGGAGACGTCTTCATCCAAGCCGGGCGAAGTGGTTCTCCAGACGGGCAGAAGTCTTCATCCAGGCGGCATCTTCTATCTTCATCCATCCGGCGCGGAGCGGGTCCATTTTCAAGACATCCGACGCGGAGCATCCTCTTCATCCGACGACTAAAGCTGAATGAAGGTACCTTTAAGTGATGTCATCCAAGAATTCTATCAGCCAATCGGAATTAAGGTAGAAAAAATATGCTGATCCAATCAGCCAATAGGATTGAGCTTGCATTCTATTGGCTGACTGGAACAGCCAATAGAATGCAAGCTCAATCCTATTGGCTGATGCAATCAGCCAATAGGATTTTTCCTACCTTAATTCCGATTGGCTGATAGAATTCTATCAGCCAATCGGAATTGGAGGGACGCCATCTTGGATGACGCCATTTAAAGGAACCTTCATTCTACAGTCGACGTCGAAAGAAGAGGATGCTCCGCGTCAGATGTCTTTAAGATGGACCCGCTCCGCGCCGGATGGATGAAGATAGAAGATGCCGTCTGGATGAAGACTTCTGCCCGTCTGGAGGACCTCTTCTTCCCAGCTTGGATGAAGACTTCTGCCTGTCTGAAGGACCACTTCGCCCGGCTTCGTTGAGGACTTTGGCCCGGTTGGGTGAAGACTTCTCAAGGTAAGGTGATCTTCAAGGGGTTAGTGTGATCTTCAAGGGTTTTATAAAGGGGTATTGGGTGGGTGGTGGGTTTTAATGTTGGGTGGTATTGTACTTTTTTTTTAGGTAAAAGAGCTGATTACTTTGGGGCAATGCCCTGCAAAAGGCCTTTTTAAGGGCTATTTGTAATTTAGTATAGGGTAGGGCTTTTTATTATTTTGGGGGGCTTTTTTATTTTATTATGGGGATTAGATTAGGTGTAATTAGTATAAAAACTTGTAATTATTTTATTATTTTCTGTAATTTAGTGGGGTTTTTTTTGTACTTTAGATAATTGTATTTAATTGTATTTAATTGTAGTTAATTTAGGGAATTAATTTAATTATAGTGTAGTGTTAGGTGTAATTGTAACTTAGGTTAGGTTTTAATTTACAGGTAAATGTGTCTTTATTTTAACTAGGTAGCTATTAAATAGTTAATAACTATTTAGTAACTATTTTACCTAGTTAAAATAAATACAAAGTTGCCTGTAAAATAAAAATAAACCCTAAGATAGCTACAATGTAACTATTAGTTATATTGTAGCTAGCTTAGGGTGTATTTTATAGGTAAGTATTTAGTTTTAAATAGGAATAATTTAGTTAATTGTAGTAATTTTATTTAGATTTATTTAAATTAAATTTAAGTTAGGGGGGTTAGGGTTAGACTTAGATTTAGGGGTTGATACATTTAATATAGTGGCGGCGACATTGGGGGCGGCAGATTAGGGGTTAATAAATGTAGGTAGGTGTCGGCAATGTTAGGGACGGCAGATTTGGGGTTAATAAAATTTAACTAGTGTTTGCGATGCGGGAGTGCGGCGGTTTAGGGGTTAATATATTTATTATAGTGGCGGCGATGTCCGGTTCAGCAGATTAGGGGTTAAAAATTTTATTTTAGCGTTTGCGATGTAGGGGGGGGGGGGGCTCAGTTTAGTGGTTAATAGGTAGTTTATGGGTGTTAGTGTACTTTTTAGCACTTTAGTTAAGAGTTTTATACTACGGCGTTAGCCCATAAAACTCTTAACTACTGACTTTAAAATGCGGTACCAGGCTTGACAGGAGAGGGTCTACCGCTCACTTTTTTGAAGACTCGTAATACCGGCGTTAGGCAAATCCCATTGAAAAAATAGGATACGCAATTGACGTAAGTGGATTTGCTGTATTTTCGAGTCCGGCCAAAAAAGTGAGCAGTACACCTGTACCTGCAAGACTCGTAATACCAGCGGGCATTAAAAAGCAGCGTTGGGACCTTTTTGTATGTATATGTATGTATATATATATATATATATATATATATGTATATATATATATATATATATATATATATATATATATATATATATATATATATATATAAAAAAAACAGAAAAAACAAAGCGCACTCCTTTTTTGGTCTGAGGACGGACGTGATATGTCCGAAAACGTTCACCAGTAAAAGGATTTGAAAAAGGTTCCCTAGGAGTGCGCTTTGTTTTTTCTGTTTTGTATGCCTATTTTGCAGCACCCAGGGTATTGGAACATTTGTTAGCTTGGAGTGCAATCTGCTCTCAATTTATATATATATATATATATATATATATATATATATATATATATATATATATATATATATATATATATATATATATATGTATGTGTGTGTGTATATATATATATATATATATATATATATATGTATGTATATGTATATATTGTTTATGTGTATGTATGAATATATGTAGATGTAGCTATATGCCTGTATATATACAGATAAATGAAAGATAGGGAGATTGATGTATACATAAATTATCTTCCTATATTAAAGCCATGTACATATGCTTTTAGTAAGACAATGCCTGAATGATAAGCCATAAAGACATTGAATACTGATTTTTATATATTTGGTAAATTTATGAAGTCTAGCTCAAAAATTAGATAAATGAATATGTGTATATTTGTGTATGGTATATGAAAAATGAATCCCAAGAATGAATTTTTTTAAGAATTAGTTCACTTTTATAGCACCATCTTGTGGTGAATTAGTGAAAGTACAGCCAGCTATACTTAACAATGAGAGAATTATTCCCAGGGGCTAATTAGCATTCAGCCAATCAAAGTATTACAGATCCTCACACATCTGTGAATGGCTGTTGGAGATTGAGGCAGAGTTGTAGTTCATGATAAATTGAGCCACAGAGTGCTCACAAAAAAACTGGTTTTGCATGAAAATCAGGGCGAAGTGCTGTCCAATTGTCCTCTGAACAGAATTTTGAATTCCGGTCACCATCTCATATTTTTGGATATCCTTGGAACTTTGTTTGTTTTTCCTTTTGGACTAAAATACTTTTTGGGACCGGGCACAGAGAGAACATACTGCTGACCAGAGATCACCTAAGGCTTGGAGCAAACATTTGGGGAAGTATAAAAAGCCTATAATTATATTTAATCAATTGTGGCATTTAAGGTCCTTATTTAAGATTTGTATTAGTTGGTTATAGGCCCAATTTTTTATATATATACTTACCCCATAGTCTGACATTATATTTGTCTAAGAATCTATCGCCTAGATTTAGAGTTTTGCGGCCGAAGGGGCGCGTTAGCTACGCGTCTTTTTTTTCTAGCGCTGCTTCTAAACAACGCTGGTATTTAGAGTTCTCTGAAGGGCTGCGTTAGGCTCCAAAAAGGGAGCGTAAAGGCATATTTACCGCCACTTCAACTCTCAATGCCAGCGTTGCTTACGGTAGCGGCTAGCTGGAAAAACTTGCTCATGCACGATTCCCCCATAGGAAACAATGGGGCAGTTTGGGCTGAAAAAAAACCTAACACATGCAAAAAAGCAGCGTTCAGCTCCTAACGCAGCCCCATTGTTTCCTATGGGGAAACAGTTTCTAAGTCTGCACCTAACACCCTAACATGAACCCAGAGTCTAAACACCCCTAACCTTACACTTATTAACCCCTAATCTGCCGACCCCACTATCGCTGACACCTGCATTACACAATTAATCCCTAATCTGCCGCTCCGGACACCGCCGCAACCTACATTATCCCTATGTACCCCTAATCTGCTGCCCCTAACATCGCTGACACCTATATTATATTTATTAACCCCTAATCTTCCCCCCCCAATGTCGCCGCTACCTTACCTACACTTATTAACCCCTAATCTGCCAATTGGACCTCGCCGCTAGTATAATAAATGTATTAACCCCTAAAGCTAAGTCTAACCCTAACCCTAACACCTCCCTAAATTAAATATAATTTTAATCTAACTAAATAAATTAAATCTTATTAACTAAAGTATTCCTATTTAAAGCTAAATACTTACCTGTAAAATAAACTCTAATATAGCTACAATATAACGAATAATTATATTGTAGCTATTTTAGGGTTTATTTTTATTTTACAGGCAACTTTGTATTTATTTTAACTAGGTACAATATCTATTAAATAGGTATTAACTATTTAATAGCTACCTAGTTAAAATAAGTACAAAATTACCTGTAAAATAAATCCTAACCTAAGTTACAATTAAACCTAACACTACACTATCAATAAATAAATTAAATAAATTAACTACAAGTACCTACAATTAAATACAATTAAATAAACTAAACTAAATTACAAAAAATAAAAAAAGATTACAAGAATATTAGGCTAATTACACCTACTCTAAGCCCCCTAATAAAATAAAAAAGCCCCCCAAAATAATAAAGGTCCCTACCCTATTCTAAATTAAAAAGTAACCAGCTCTTTTACCAGCCCTTAAAAGGGCTTTTTGCAGGGCATGCCCCAAAGTAATCAGCTCTTTTGCCTGTAAAAAAAACACAATACCACCCCCCAACATTACAACCCACCACCCACATACCCCTACTCTAACCCAAAACCCCCTTAAATAAACCTAACACTACCCCCCTGAAGATCTCCCTACCTTGAGTCGTGTTCACCCAGCCGGGCACCGATGGACCAAAAGAGGACATCCGGAGCGGCAGAAGTCTTCATCCTATCCGGGCAGAAGAGCACATCCGGACCGGCAGACATCTTCATCCAAGCGGCATCTTCTATCTTCATCCATCCGGAGCGGAGCGGAGCCATCTTCTTCCAGCCGACGCAGATCCATCCTTCTTCACCGACGCCTACTTGCCGAATGAAGGTTCCTTTAAATGATGTCATCCAAGATGGCGTCCCTCGAATTCCGATTGGCTGATAAGATTCTATCAGCCAATCGGAATTAAGGTAGGAAAAATCTGATTGGCTGATTGAAACAGCCAATCAGATTCAAGTTCAATCCGATTGGCTGATCAAATCAGCCAATCAGATTGATCTCGCATTCTATTGGCTGATCGGAACAGCCAATAGAATGCGAGCTCAATCTGATTGGCTGATTGGATCAGCCAATCGGATTGAACTTAAATCTGATTGGCTGATTCAATCAGCCAATCAGATTTTTCCTACCTTAATTCCTACCTTAATTCCGATTGGCGAATTTTGGCGACATTGCGTAGGTGCGGCAGGATGAAGAGAGCAGTTGGATGTGGGGAATGAAGTACAGATTTGAGTCAAGCGTGACTCCAAGGCAGCGGACTTGGGGTGATGGGGAGATAGTGGTGCCGCCAACAGTGATAGAAAAATTAGAGACTGGAGTGGAGCTAGAGGGGGGAATTAGAAGTAGTTCGGTCTTGGACATATTTATTTTTAGGTGGTGAGAGGCCATCCAGGAGGAAATGCCAGATAAGCAGTCGCTGATGTGAGAGTTGACAGAAGGAGAGAGTGCAGGGGTGGAAAGGTAGATCTGGGTATCATCAGCATAGAGGTGATAGCTGAAGCCATAGCTGTTGATAAGTTTACCCAGTGAAGAAGTGTAGATAGAGAAGAGTAGAGGACCCAGGACAGAGCCTTGAGGTACTCCAACAGACAGGGACAATAGAGAGGAGGAGTCACCAGCAAAAGAGACTGAGAAGGATCTGTTAGAGAGATAAGAGTGAATCCAGGAGAGGGCAGTGTCACAGAGACCAAGAGAACTGAGAGACCGTAGGAGAAGGGGATGGTCAAGAGTGTCAAAGGCAGCATATAGGTCAAGTAAGATGAGTATAGAGTAGTAGCTTTTGTTTTTAGCAGAAAGGAGATTGTTAGTAACCTTGGTGAGGGCAGTTTCAGTTGAGTGTTGGGGACGGAAGCTAGATTGCAGGGGATCGAGCAATGAGTTTGAGGACAGGAAGTGGGTTAGGCGATTGAAAACTAGTTTTTCAAGGAGTTTTGAAGCTAGTGGGAGCAGTGATATGGGGCGGTAGTTTGCAGGGGAGTTAGGGTCGAGGGAAGGTTTTTTGAGGATGACGGGGGTGACCTTCGCATGTTTGAAGGAGGCAGGGAATGAGCCAGTAGAAAGGGATAGGTTAAATATGCGAGTAAGAGCCGGAGTGAGGGTGGTAGACAGAGGAGGGATTAGATGTGAAGGAATAGGGTCAAGTGGGCAGGTAGTGAGGTGTGAGGAAGACAAAAGGGAAGCCACTTCACTCTCAGTGGTTGGGAGGAGGGTGCAGAGAGTGGCAGAGGGGGTGACTGGGAGCGGAGTTGGGAGATTGCAGGTTTGTGTTGGGATGTTTCCTCGGATTGCAAGTGTTTTACTGAGAAAATAGTCAGCGAGGTCTTGAGCACTGAATGCAGATGAGGGGGGTGGTGCAGGTGGGTAGAGGAGAGAGTTGAAAATAGAGAAGAGTCTTTTAGGGTTTGAGGAGTGAGTGGATATAAGAGAGGAGAGGTAGGTTTGCTTAGCTAAGCGAAGGGCAAAGGTGTAAGAGTAGAGAATGAAGTTATAGTGCATAAAATCATGTTCAGAGCGGGATTTCCTCCAGACACGCTCAGCAGTGCAGGAGTATTTTTGTAGGCGACGAGTTTGTTGGGAGTGCCAGGGTTGGAGCTGAAGACGTGGGGCTTTGCGAGTTTGGGGTGGAGCGAGAGTGTCAAGTGCAGCAGAGAGAGTATTGTTATAGTGGGTTATAGCAAGGTCAGGGCAGGATATCATGGAAGTGTGGGGGAGGCGTAGTTGAATAAGATTGGAGAGTTGGGGAGCATCCACAGTGTGCAGATTTCTGCTGGTGCAGGGGCGAGAGGGGGAAGTAGGTTTAGTATCTATATTAGGATTAAAGGTGAGCAGATGGTGGTCTGAGATGGGAAATGGGCGACATGCAACATTAGAGAGAGAGAGCAGAGATAGGAGAATACCAGATCAATCGAGTGTCCATCATGGTGGGTAGGGAATAGGGTGGATTGTGAGAGGCCGAAGGAGTTAGTGAGTGAGAGAAGTTTAGCGGCAGCAGGGGCAGATAGGTTGTCAATGGGGATGTTGAAGTCCCCTAGGATTAGAGCAGGTGTATTTGTGGAGAGAAAGTAAGGAAGCCAGGCAGCAAAGTTGTCAAGGAATTGGGAAGTTGGTCCAGGGGGCGATAGATAACTGCCACTCTTAGAGAGAGAGGGGAGAACAGGCGAATGCAGTGGACTTCAAAGGAAGAAAAGGAGAGAGATGGAAATGGGGATAGGTACTAATAGGAACAGGAGGGGGAGAGTAAGATGCCAACACCGCCACCGTGTCTCTCACCTGGCCTAGGTGTGTGGCTAAAGTGAAGACCACCGTGTGTGAGAGCAGCAATGGTAGCAGTGTCAGAGGAAGATAGCCAGGCTTCAGTAATAGCTAAGAGGTTGAAAGCGTTGGAAACAAACAGGTCGTGAACAGTTGTAAGCTTGTTACAGACGGAGCGAGCATTCCAGAGGGCACAAGAAAAGGGAGGGGTTAGGCGCTGTGTGTTAATTGAGATGAGATTGTTGGTATTGCATGACCTAGGATTTTTGCAGTGGGAGATGGAGCAAGAGTGTAAAAGTGTAGCGATTGTTGCAGGGCCAGGGTTAGGAGAGACATCACCAGCAGCAAGCAGTAGTAGCAGTGAGAGAGACAGAAGGTGAGAGTGAGATTTGTAGGAGCAGAATGATTAGACACAGGAGAGTTAGAGGGGGAAGAGTTTCTAGGGAAACAAAGTAGTTCATGAGAGGACAGCATAGAGGATGAGAGAAGGGAGGGGGAGATATGGATAGTGTGGGGATTGTTGTTGTAGGGACATGCAGTGATTTTTAGGAGAAGGGAAGACAGAGAGAGCAGACAAGGTTATTACGTTTAGGGGTTAATAAGTGTAGGTAGTTAGCAGCGACATTGGGGGGCAGATTAGGAGTTAATAAATATTATGTAGGTGTCGGCGATGTTAGGGGCAGCAGATTAGGGGTTAATAGGGATAATGTAGGTGGCAGCGGTGTGCGGTCGGCAGATTAGGGGTTAAAAAATGTATTATAGTGGCGGCGATGTGGGGGGACCTCGGTTTAGGGGTACATAGGTAGTTTATGGGTGTTAGTGTACTTTAGAGCACAGTAGTTAAGAGCTTTATAAACCGGCGTTAGCCCAGAAAGCTCTTAACTACTGACTTTTTTCTGCGGCTGGAGTCTTGTCGGTAGAGGGTCTACTGCTCACTTCAGCCAAGACTAAGTACCGGCGTTAGGAGGATCCCATTGAAAAGATAGGATACGCAATTGGCGTAAGGGGATCTGCAGTATGGAAAAGTCGCGGCTTGAAAGTGAGAGTTAGACCTTTACCTACACGACTCTAAATACCAGCGGGCGGCCAAAAGCAGCGTTAGGAGCCCTTAACGCTGCTTTTGACGGCTACCGCAGAACTCTAAATCTAGGCGTATTTTACCAAATAATACATGAAATCTTGTCATAGATAGTGTTCAATTAAATTAGTTTATTGTAAGGAAGACCCTGGGCATTATGTTTAAATATATTTAATTTTATTTGTATTGTATCCGCTAAGGTTGAAATTTGTTGAGGCATAAAAAGTTTTATTGTATCCTTTTTAAATTACATATTGGCTATAATCACCTTTAAATCTGGTTAATTGCTATAAATTGCTATGTATCCGGATATAACTTTTATGGTAATATTGGCTAAGATTATATTAAATAACAATTTGTTAGTAACATATACTGCATAATTGGTCCATGCTGGTTTACTGTACTTTGTAATAGATTTCACTGTTAGATTTGTATCCATAGGGTTAGAATCAAGACAAAGTGTAGTGACATATTTTTTATTTCATACTGTATCAGAGAACTTGTTTTATGTATAATTAAGTTGTATGTCGCCTGTTAATAGCTTATTTAATGTTTAATAAATCTGTATATATATTTTTTTAAATTGCATCCTCTTTACTCCACAAACATAATCTGCTGTGTTTAAAAAGATATCACCTGATATAGAACTACTGAAAAATAATACAAGTATATGGGAAATTACTGATGAGACAATAGTAAATTATTTTGTAACATATATATATATATATATATATATATATATATATATATATATATATATATATATATATATATATATATATACACATAGTAACTCGTTGGAGGTTACTGCCGAAATAGTCATAATTAATATTGTAATCTATAATATACAACATTACTGGAGGCATGGCTGAGATCAGAGATATCTTTAACAGCAATATTATTTTGTATAGTAGGTTTGTATTTTAATAACAAAATTAAAAAATACATTTCTGTATATAAACAAAATTCATGGATATGATTGCTAGTATTAAATGGGTCACATTTTAATGGGGTTATCTAAGCTTAACTGGAGCTTTTTGTAAGTATTTTAGATTTGTATAGGTTGAACTCGATGGACTTCAGTCTTTTTTCAACCTTATCTACTATGTAAAACTATATTGTACAAACAGTGTTTTCTTAGAAATTACCATACTAAAAAGCTATGTCTTCAACAAAAAGCAATGGTAGCGTTTCTGTACATGATGAATATGTGCCCTCACCAAGATCCTCTGTTCATGAAATGGTTCAGGCAAAAACTCTCAAATTCGAAGCCATGAACCACCTCATAACTAGACTTGATATTGGAGATGATGTCTACACGTATATTCAGGGATTTAAAGCTAAGGCCAAAGATTTAATTAAATATATGTGGGTTGAAGATGGTGAATTATACCAAATTTTACTGCAACTTAGTAAAATCACAGAATTTAGAGGGTGTGACGAAATGATTTTCAAAACTTGGCCGATCCTAATGTATTTGAGCTGTGAGATGTCTAGCCAAATGGCAGGACAAGACAGACAATTAGGACAGCTAAGGGATGAAAATTATTCATTGCAAGAATTTGAAGAAGACTTTATTAACAGAAAGGTAGAGGTTCTAGAAGCTAATAAAAAGGTTTCTGCCTTAAATAAATATAGTCAGAAATTAGAGGCTGAATTTAAAGCTTTAGAAGAAGACTATAAAAAATGCCAAAATGAAAATAAAACTTTAAAAGCTAGATATTGTGGGGCTGAAAAAGGATATGAACAAGAAATAAATAAATTAAAGAGACAAATCAGCAGCAATAAGGAGCCTTTGAAGTGCTGAAATTATTAGCTCAATTAAGGACTGGGTCAGAAATGCGTTTCAAAATATAAGGCAGGAGGATAAACAAAAGTCCCCAAATTATGGCCCTAATTTGGACCCAGAGATAACTTTCCCCCTTAAGCAATTATCTAACTCTGAAGAACAAGATAATTATTACACCTCAGAGGAAGAGGTCAGTTACTATAGTGGGTCAGAAAAGGGGGCTAACTTCTCAAACAGTCCATATCAAAATGCACGGGTGAAATTTCAGCATAGTAAAGATAGGGCAGATAAAGCACGCTCTAACCCAAACAATAAGATCCCAATGAACTCCTGTAATGTACTTAATAAAGTGTATGACACCCCTATGATAATCAAGTTCCTAAGTAAAGCAGTACACCCATTTTCCAAAGGGGGGACCACTTCCATAATTGATCATTTAGAGGCTTATGAAAATGCATTAGCTGTATTAAATGTAAATGATGGACAAAATTGAATTTCTGCCATGGGTATTTGAGGTTAAGCATCATAAATACTTTGCTTCACTAAAAGATATTAATGTCGAATCTTGGAGTGAAATAAAGCAACAGTGTAAAAGAGAATTTGGCCCATATCGCACAGCAACTGCAGCTAAGGCAGCGATATACAATTTGAAATGCGGCGCCAATCAGAGCCCAATTGAATTCCTTTCTACACTGAAAGTAGCTTACAGTATGGCCAAAAATCATCCCAAATTTGAGAGCTTAGAATTTGTCAACTTATTTTATGAAGCCCTGCCCCCTCATATCAAAGTAAATTTAGCTAGAGACTTTGATGAAAATTGTTCATTAGATTGGCTGATTAGGGAAAGTACAAAATGTATATGCCATACAGTAATGTGACCATGGGGATAAAAGAGAGAAAAAAAACAATCCTAAAGTAGTGGCCGAAACTAGGGTTTCACCTAGGCCCCTCAATTTGGAGTCTAAAAAGAAAATCTATGCGGAGGTGGCCCAAGAAAATAGACCTAGCCCACAAGGTTTTGAATCTGCCCTTCCCCATCAAGGGCTGAGGTGCAGAGGGAATATACCCATGAGGGGGGGGCATGACTAGAGGAATAGGTATCCCCAAAGAGAAGAATACCCACAAGGTAATAGGTATCCCCGTAAGGGTAGATACAATAGGTGGCGCAGATATTCTCAGGGTAACCAATCACCCCAGTTAAATAATGCAACCCAAGAAAATCACACGAGACAGGCTGAAACCCAGGGGCAACCACGCTTGGATAGAAACAGCGGCCCTGATTCTGAGGGGACCCAATGGTCCAGAACACACTATTATGGGGCATCAAGAGATAGACCCAGGGTTAGTGGTCACTTGTACAATCAGGTCGATGAGCTTAGTACCCAGTTAAATCGGTTGAGCGAACAATTCGCTAATATGAGTCAAGCGTTTACGACTCAGTAACCGAATAATACTTTTTTAGGGGTACAGCCAGTGGCCAACAGTGGACCACAGGCACAGTCATATGTACTCAGACATTATCTGAGGGGAGAGAAATATCAAATGAAATAAAACATGTTAAAAATTATATTAATTAAACTCTCTCCCTAAAGCCCAGCAACGAAAGGCCTTAATGTCATGACAGGTGTCCCCAGTCTGGAAGTATTAATGACTCTTCTATTTTTCAGTTGTCCCTAAGCATTATTCCCACAGATGAATGCGCAGAACAATCCCTAAAGGTGGAAGTATCCCCTAACTGCAGTGCTGTATACAGGAAACCCGTTATCCCTATTACAGAGGAGGCAGTCGATAAGGATTGTGCCGCGTCAGGTGATGTAGTGAATCTAAGTAAACCGTGGTGAAGTCCACCAATGTTTAAACATGACAACTTTATGTGTGAAATGGTAGAAACTGCAGGGAGATATTATGTATCAACTGAAATCCAGGATTCTGTTACTAACCCTATCATGGGACTGATTGATACTGGATCTCAGGCAACTATTCTATCCCACAGGTATTACACACAGCTAGATGAGCTAATGCCCCACAAACCTAAGCTAAGGGAATTTGATGGTTTACTAATAGGTGTTGGGGGTGATCCCCTCAAAGTTTGGGGTGAGGAATGGTTAAGGCTAAAGCTAGGGAACAGGGTCATAAGACATCCTGTCATTATAGTGGATCTGCCAACTGATCGTTTAATCATTGGTATTGATCTCCTGAAGCGATTAACCATAATTGATTGCATAAATAATGTAATTTGGTGACCAGTAAAATGACCCATTAACTATGAGCGTTCTGTTGTGTCTCACACCAGACATAACTGTCATGTGGTGGAAGAGAAGCCCGATGCTGTGGAGATTCATTTCAGGAATAACTCTATACCTGAACTATCCTGCAGATAGATGATCAGACTCCCACAAATAGAAGAGCCACGCGGCTCTTCTATTTGTGGATTTGACTTTGGGCGGATGGGTTCTGCACCCCAGAGCCTTGCAGCTTGCCAGGATTGAGATCCTATCTGCTGGAGGACTCCGTGACCGCTATTGCGGATGACGTCATTCTTATGGGACGTTGATACAGTGGAGTGTATTGGTAGCTGTCGCAGCTACAACTTTTTTACTCATATGATCAGACTCCCCTAAGTGGCTCTGATGATCATACTTTTAAAATTACGCCCGGAAAAATAGCCATTATTTCCTTAGATGGTGATGTATTAACAATCTCTCCACATGGGGGACCCTGAATCCCCTAAAGGGGGAGAATATTCACAATTCCTTGCAGAGATTGTGAAAGTTAAAGAGGATCTATTTATCCCTATGGAAGTTCATGACCTTGGGAAAACCAAGTATGCCAAATTGAGTTTAAAAAAGGAAGCTAGCTATATAAGCGAAGGCTTATTAGCGCAGGTAGGTGAACCTGGGGTGATTAAATATCTTTCTCCCCAAGACCACTGTGTCCATGGCCTGGATGACAGGTATGAAAGCTATAATATCACAGCTAAATGTTTATTATCTATCTCTATAGGTAATAAATCAGCAAAAAAACTGTTTTTAGTTTTAAATACTCCCCATAATCAAATATACATTGGCAATGATCTCTTACATAGATATGTCATGCAAATGGATCTGATTAACTCTTGCCTCTGGAAAAGGTTAAAGGGGGACCCTGAAATGTTTCAGGATGAAAACTCAGCCTTGAAATCTAATCAGCAATTGCCACATGCTGTAAATATGCAGGTGTCTAACAATGTTATAATCCCTGTTGGGGCTGATAAATTCCTCTTACCCTTACAGGTAAAAAGAGGTCAGAAATTAAAAACTTCTGAAACACTAATTTGCCTCTCCCATAGAGTACAAAATCTGGGTATCACAATGGCCCATACTCCCATGGCAAATATTGTAAATATTCCAATACATGTTATTGTGCATAACATGACCCCACAGGATATAACCTTATCCAAGGGAACTACCATAAGATATGCGCTGGAATTAAGTTATTACACTTTTGGATTCCAGAATAATGTAATTGGGCTAATACTTGAATGATACTTAACTGAAGAACAATTAATAGAACAATCCATTGCATCTATGCCAGAGGGTCTATTTACAATTCAGTCTATTTATCCCTTCAGCTCAGAGGAAGGCATCTGTAAAAATGAAGAAGCCTCTCTAGTATTTGATCAGCCGATCAAAGATCAAGAATACCCCAATACCCAGAGTGATGGGGGCAAGATAAGGGAGACCTTATCTTGTGTTGAAGATGTTTAAATCAAAAGCACAGACTTTGAAAAACACATCACAGAATTTAAACATGTCCTCAGCCAACTTAAAAAGGCAGGTGTCAAGCTATCCCTACAAAAAGCCCAATGGTGCCGTAACCGTGTGAACTTCTTGGGACATGAAGTTACCTCTGAAGGGTTAAATCCTCAGAAAAAAAAGGTGGATGCTATAAAAAATTCTAAAAACCCAACTAACTTAAAGGAATTAAGATCATCCCTGGGTATGACAAATTATTCTCGCAAATTTATTGATAATTATGCAGAATATGCTAAACCACTGCTACATCTTCTAAATAAGGAGGTGAAATGGCACTGGAGTGAGACTCAAGAGACAGTCATAAGAGAGCTGAAGAGAAAACTTACTCAAGCACCTTGCTTAGCCTACCCTGAAGGCGGTAAACCTTTCTACTTGGAGACAGGTTACACAGATATAAGCATGAGTGCTGTCTTATACCAAAAGTATGATAATTTAAGCAAAGTCATTGCTTATGTGAGCAAAACTCTATCCCCAGTGGAAATAAATTTTAACGACTGCAAAAAAGTCCTCTTATCCACTGTATGGGCTCTAAAAAATTTCTGCAGCTATATACAGGGTGAGAAAATTATTGTAGAAACGGCCCACCAGCCTTTGCTATATCTGCAAAGTGAGAGGATAAGAGATGGGAACCTTTCCAATAGCCGCATAACAGCTTGGACTCTTTCCTTGCAAGGCTGGCCTTTAGAAATTCACTACAAACAGAACAAAAAGAATCCAGTCACACAGGGGCTTGCTGAGCTCCACGTCTGTACTGCTAAGGATCATGGGGAAGAGTTATTAGAAGATGACTTCCTGGAGGAACAATTGCTTTCCCCATATAAAATGTATAAAGAGGACCAGTGTCAAACATTACCTTCGGCATATGTTGATGGCTGCTCTTACCATGCCACTATTGAAAATGAGTGCAGATTAGTCACTGGTATAACTTCCCAAATATTTCTGCAGGGTTCAACATTGGACCAAGATCCAGTCAAGTAGCAGAACTAACTGCTGTTCTAAAACCCATTGAAATGGCTATTGAACAAGGTATTCAGGAATTTGTGATCATTACTGACTCAAATTATGTGCGTGACAGTTTTGTTGAATACCTGCCAGCTTGGAAAAGAAATGGCATGCAGAAAACTAACAACAAACCAGTCAAACATGGCAAGTTGTTCTGTGAAATTGATAAGCTAGTGGTGTCCAATGGTTTATACTGGAAATAAGTGACTAGTGCCTAGATGAGTATACCGGCTACACTATAAATAGACCCCCTAATTAGGTCCTATATAAGATGCACGACAGATGATATATAGGAGCGTTAATGGCTTAGGTATACAACAGGTTACAATTATAATTATACACCACTGAGTATGTTTGGTCAGGGTGTGACTTTAATTGCTTTCAAGCAGGCAATATAATCTTAAGACTTAATAGGTTAAATTAGTATTTAATCAGCATGTATTAAAACCATAGGCAAAAACAGGACAGACCAATTACTACACTTAAAATGATGAGCATAAACAAAACAGACCAATTGATACACATAAAATAAATAATTACTTGATAAAACATACACTCAATAAAAATAGAATAAATAAAATCAAAAGGCAGAGGAAATAGACTTAACTAGATCCATAAACCCCCAATACTGGGTGGGTTTTAGGAAATGTATAATAGAAATTGATATGCTATTTACAGCCCAAAAAATGTGACCCCAAAAAAAGGAGTGTTTATATCAATACCAGTATGATGAAAAATGTAAAAAAAACTGTGAAAATACAAAAATATCAAAAATGTCAGGGTGGTAATGAGAACAAACTTGCAATATGTAAGCAAATAAAACCAATAGTGATAACAAATCGATAAGTGTGGGCAAATAAATATGTGATCAACCCACTAATGGGTGAAATAAAACATTCCAAAGAATACTCAATAAAAAGATCAAAGATATATCTAAATAGTTAATAAACTGTGACCCTAATTTATTCGCCAATTTATACATGGGCAGATGGGAAACAATATTTTGGGATTCCTGCCCGGCTGGCGCGGACCTGGTCCTGTACAAGAGATATATTGATGATCTCCTTATGGTCTGGAAAGGTAGTCTGGATGATCTAAGACACACACTAGAGGTCATGAATTTGAACCAAATGAACCTTAAATTTACCCACAATTTTAGCAGAGATCACATAACTTTTTTGGATCTGGACATCAGGGTAAAAAACGGAAGAATTGAGACATCAACCCACTTCAAGGAAGTGGACTGCAATAATTATATACATCAGACTAGCTGCCACCACAAGAAGTGGATCTCTAATATCCCTAAGGGACAATTCATGCGAATAAAGAAGAACTGCTCAAGTGAAGATATGTGGATGGAACAATCCCTGGTACTGAAGGCTAGATTCTTGGAAAGGGGTTATGATGATTCCTTCATAGATAGAACCATAAATGATACAAGTAGCATACAAAGGGACACTCTTCTCACCTATAAACCGAAACAAGTCAAAGGTACCCATGTAGGTCTGGAAGTTCCGTACATCAACCAATATAGTGAAAAAAAGAAATCCATCGAAGACATAATAAAGTGACATTGGCACCTTTTAAAGAATGATGACATCATAGGAGAGCATCTTACAGAAAAACCCCAATTCATTTATAGGAGAGCCAATAACCTAAAATCGATTCTAGCTCCCATCATCCCCAAAAACAAGGAATCTACAAACTCTATGGGAATTATGGGCAATAAGTTATATGGCTTCTATCTGTGCCACCTTTGTAAAGCATGCATACATGGAATAAAATCTGGCATGTTCAAGTCCAAGATCTCCAACGAAATGTTCAAAATTAAGCAAACCATAAGGTGCACAGATCAGTATGTTGTCTATCTCATTGAATGTGGGTGTGGCCTACAATATGTGGGCCAGACCACATGAAAACTCAGAGATAGCATCCGAGAGCACTTGCTACAGATTAAGTGGAAGAAAGTAAATTTGCCAATCTAGAAACATTTTAAGGAAATACATGGAGGGAGTGACAAAAGTTTTAAATATATGGGGATAAGTAAACTAACAAAGGACTGGAGAGGAGGTGATATGGAATTGAGGATGCTGAGGACCGAATCGAAATGGATCTTCAATCTAGATTGCATTCATCCTAAAGGATTAAATGCTAATTTTGAAATGGTCCATTTATTCTAAACATTTGATCCACTCTCCTCCCAAAATCCCCAAAAATCACCAGTCCTATATATGAATATCCTTTAGATCAATGGATATTGATCTAACTATTATCCTGTCCAATGCACCATCTGATAAAAGCATAAGCTTTTTGATCCCAGGATAGTATAGATATATTTTTAGAATATTAACTCCGCCCCTAACATAGAGTTATTAATAATATTTTGAATTTAGACCCAAATATAACGGTTTCTATAAATTGCTATAAGTATATAGAGTGTGTGTTCAGAAATCCTGGAATATTCTACGAATTGGTCAGTTGTTGTTACACATAGTACATTAGAGAATGTTGGGAATTATGTAAGTCCTGGAGTATATTGAGCCTAAAATCCCCAGTTTCCAATCGATATGAAATATCTATAAAATTTAGGATAAGGTCGTCAAAACACAGTAAATATCCTTGGAATCATTTAACCAGGATAATGTATTTGTTATACATTATAGTATATATATATATATATTTTTTTTTTTATTTTTTTTTTAAACAGCTTTATTGAGTATGAAAATGAAAAGTTACATCTGGAGTATAACAGTGTAGACGATCCGATACAACAAAGGATCCAAATGCATATGCAAAATAATGCTGTTACATATATAATATAAACATCAATAAACTATTGATAAAATATAACATCTTGTCAACAAGCCTCAGTTGTTGTTATTGTATAGAGTCAATGCACATCTGCTACAGCCATGGGAACTATATTAGTAACTCCACTGATTTGTATTGAGTTTATTCAGGTGTAGGGTTCGATCTATGATGTTGTGTTATGTTGCCAGCGTATATCTCCCACATTACCTTCTTCTGAGTGTATTTGTCTAACCTTTTGTTTCTTATGTAAGCATACTCCTCTAAATCCATGATGTGACTCATATTATTTTGCCACTGTACTAATGTAGGGGTTTCATTGTGATTCCAGTTTCTTGCCACTAATGATTTGAAACCATTACTTGCGATATATAATAAACTTCTCTTATATCCGGGGACCTTACTGCTTACTATGTTAAACAGCCAAATCATTGGATCTACCGGAATGTCTATCTCTAGCATATTCAAGGTTTCTTTAGCTATTTTCTCCCACATCTTTTGAAGGGGGGGACAGGTCCACCAAATGTGTGCCATGCTTCCCGTTGTTGTCCCACACCTCCAACAACTATCCTTGCTGGTTGGAAATATTCTGTGTATCCTGGTGGGTGTGAGGTACCACCTTTGAATAATTTTGAGGTTTAATTCTGTCAATCTACTAGATGTTGAGGTTTTCGTTATGGAGGCAAACATGTGTGTCCTGTCCTTATGTGAAAACTCTAAATTAAGTTCTCTTTCCCAACTCTCTGTGTAATGTGGTATATTTGGTGATGCTTGCAGAATAGAGTATGTAAGCGAGAGAGTTCTCCTGCCCGGGGAGGATGATTTACATAGGGATTCGAATGGGGTTAGGGAGCGCAGGAGATTGTTCCTATCGCTATGTTTATAGATAAAGGAGTGACACTGTCGTAGTAAATACCAGTCCCTAAATATAGTAAGCCCATCCTCTATTAGTTCGTCTGATAGCTTCAACCTCTGTTCATTCCCCAAGTGATACATCATTACAGCTCTTTGGTTGTTTATGTGGTTGGGATCTCTCGTGAGTTTGGCTCCTGGCTTAAAATCAGTGTTATCTGAGAGGGGGGTCAGTGAGGAAAATCTGGAGGAAACATGTGGGTATTCTATCAGAATCTCCGTCAGGTCATGTTCTAATTTAACCCATGCTTTATTATCATAGTTGGTGAACCAGTCTGCCACCCTCTACATGAAAACTGCCTGCCTATGGCCTAGATTTGGAGTTCGGCGGTAAAAGAGCTGTTAACGCTCCGCGGGTTTTTTTCTGGCCGCACCATAAATTTAACTCTGGTATCGAGAGTTAAAACAAATGCTGCGTTAGGCTCCAAAAAAGGAGCGTAGAGCATTTTTACCGCAAATGCAACTCTCGATACCAGAGTTGCTTACGGACGCGGCCGGCCTCAAAAACGTGCTCGTGCACGATTCCCCCATAGGAAACAATGGGGCTGTTTGAGCTGAAAAAAAACCTAACACCTGCAAAAAAGCAGCGTTCAGCTCCTAACGCAGCCCCATTGTTTCCTATGGGGAAACACTTCCTACGTCTGCACCTAACACTCTAACATGTACCCCGAGTCTAAACACCCCTAACCTTACACTTATTAACCCCTATTCTGCCGCCCCCGCTATCGCTGACTCCTGTATATTATTTTTAACCCCTAATCTGCCGCTCCGTAAACCGCCGCAACCTACGTTATCCCTATGTACCCCTAATCTGCTGCCCTAACATCGCCGACCCCTATGTTATATTTATTAACCCCTAATCTGCCCCCCACAACGTCGCCGACACCTGCCTACACTTATTAACCCCTAATCTGCCGAGCGGACCTGAGCGCTACTATAATAAAGTTATTAACCCCTAATCCGCCTCACTAACCCTATCATAAATAGTATTAACCCCTAATCTGCCCTCCCTAACATCGCCGACACCTACCTTCAATTATTAACCCCTAAACTTCCGATCGGAGCTCACCGCTATTCTAATAAATGTATTAACCCCTAAAGCTAAGTCTAACCCTAACACTAACACCCCCCTAAGTTAAATATAATTTTTATCTAACGAAATAAATTAACTCTTATTAAATAAATGATTCCTATTTAAAGCTAAATACTTACCTGTAAAATAAATCCTAATATAGCTACAATATAAATTATAATTATATTATAGCTATTTTAGGATTAATATTTATTTTACAGGCAACTTTGTAATTATTTTAACCAGGTACAATAGCTATTAAATAGTTAAGAACTATTTAATAGTTACCTAGTTAAAATAATAACAAATTTACCTGTAAAATAAATCCTAACCTAAGATATAATTAAACCTAACACTACCCTATCAATAAAATAATTAAATAAACTACCTACAATTACCTACAATTAACCTAACACTACACTATCAATAAATTAATTAAACACAATTCCTACAAATAAATACAATTAAATAAACTAGCTAAAGTACAAAAAATAAAAAAAGAACAGTTACAGAAAATAAAAAAATATTTACAAACATAATAAAAATATTACAACAATTTTAAACTAATTACACCTACTCTAAGCCCCCTAATAAAATAACAAAGCCCCCCAAAATAAAAAATTCCCTACCCTATTCTAAATTAAAAAAGTTACAAGCTCTTTTACCTTACCAGCCCTGAACAGGGCCCTTTGCGGGGCATGCCCCAAGAATTTCAGCTCTTTTGCCTGTAAAAAAAAACATACAATACCCCCCCCCCAACATTACAACCCACCACCCACATACCCCTAATCTAACCCAAACCCCCCTTAAATAAACCTAACACTAATCCCCTGAAGATCTTCCTACCTTGTCTTCACCATCCAGGTATCACCGATCCGTCCTGGCTCCAAGATCTTCATCCAACCCAAGCGGGGGTTGGCGATCCATAATCCGGTGCTCCAAAGTCTTCCTCCTATCTGGCAAGAAGAGGACATCCGGACCGGCAAACATCTTCTCCAAGCGGCATCTTCGATCTTCTTCCATCCGGTGCGGAGCGGGTCCATCTTGAAGCAGGCGACGCGGATCCATCCTCTTCTTCCGATGTCTCCCGACTAATGACGGTTCCTTTAAGGGACGTCATCCAAGATGGCGTCCCTCGAATTCCGATTGGCTGATAGGATTCTATCAGCCAATCGGAATTAAGGTAGGAATTTTCTGATTGGCTGATGGAATCAGCCAATCAGAATCAAGTTCAATCCGATTGGCCGATCCCATCAGCCAATCAGATTGAGCTCGCATTCTATTGGCTGATCGGAACAGCCAATAGAATTCGAGCTCAATCTGATTGGCTGATTGGATCAGCCAATCGGATTGAACTTGATTCTGATTGGCTGATTCCATCAGCCAATCAGAAAATTCCTACCTTAATTCCGATTGGCTGATAGAATCCTATCAGCCAATCGGAATTCGAGGGACGCCATCTTGGATGACGTCCCTTAAAGGAACCGTCATTAGTCGGGAGACATCGGAAGAAGAGGATGGATCCGCGTCGCCTGCTTCAAGATGGACCCGCTCCGCACCGGATGGAAGAAGATCGAAGATGCCGCTTGGAGAAGATGTTTGCCGGTCCGGATGTCCTCTTCTTGCCGGATAGGAGGAAGACTTTGGAGCACCGGATTATGGATCGCCAACCCCCGCTTGGGTTGGATGAAGATCTTGGAGCCAGGACGGATCGGTGATACCTGGATGGTGAAGACAAGGTAGGAAGATCTTCAGTGGATTAGTGTTAGGTTTATTTAAGGGGGGTTTGGGTTAGATTAGGGGTATGTGGGTGGTGGGTTGTAATGTTGGGGGGGGGTATTGTATGTTTTTTTTTACAGGCAAAAGAGCTGAAATTCTTGGGGCATGCCCCGCAAAGGGCCCTGTTCAGGGCTGGTAAGGTAAAAGAGCTTGTAACTTTTTTAATTTAGAATAGGGTAGGGAATTTTTTATTTTGGGGGGCTTTGTTATTTTATTAGGGGGCTTAGAGTAGGTGTAATTAGTTTAAAATTGTTGTAATATTTTTATTATGTTTGTAAATATTTTTTTATTTTCTGTAACTTAGTTCTTTTTTTATTTTTTGTACTTTAGCTAGTTTATTTAATTGTATTTATTTGTAGGAATTGTGTTTAATTAATTTATTGATAGTGTAGTGTTAGGTTAATTGTAGGTAATTGTAGGTAGTTTATTTAATTATTTTATTGATAGGGTAGTGTTAGGTTTAATTATATCTTAGGTTAGGATTTATTTTACAGGTAAATTTGTTATTATTTTAACTAGGTAACTATTAAATAGTTCTTAACTATTTAATAGCTATTGTACCTGGTTAAAATAATTACAAAGTTGCCTGTAAAATAAATATAAATCCTAAAATAGCTATAATATAATTATAATTTATATTGTAGCTATATTAGGATTTATTTTACAGGTAAGTATTTAGCTTTAAATAGGAATCATTTATTTAATAAGAGTTAATTTATTTCGTTAGATAAAAATTATATTTAACTTAGGGGGGTGTTAGTGTTAGGGTTAGGCTTAGCTTTAGGGGTTAATACATTTATTAGAATAGCGGTGAGCTCCGATCGGAAGTTTAGGGGTTAATAATTGAAGTTAGGTGTCGGCGACGTTGTGGGGGGCAGATTAGGGGTTAATAAATATAATATAGGGGTCGGCGGGGTTAGGGGCAGCAGATTAGGGGTACATAAGGATAACGTAGGTGGCGGTCGGCAGATTAGGGGTTAAAAATTTTAATCGAGTGGCGGCGATGTGGGGGGACCTTGGTTTAGGGGTACATAGGTAGTTTATGGGTGTTAGTGTACTTTAGGGTACAGTAGTTAAGAGCTTTATAAACCGGCGTTAGCCAGAAAGCTCTTAACTCCTGCTATTTTCAGGCGGCTGGAATTTTGTCGTTAGAGCTCTAACGCTCACTGCAGAAACGACTCTAAATACCAGCGTTAGGAAGATCCCATTGAAAAGATAGGCTACGCAAATGGCGTAGGGGGATCTGCGGTATGGAAAAGTCGCGGCTGAAAAGTGAGCGTTAGACCCTTTCCTGACTGACTCCAAATACCAGCGGGCGGCCAAAACCAGCGTTAGGAGCCTCTAACGCTGGTTTTGACGGCTACCGCCGAACTCTAAATCTAGGCCTATATTTTTTAGGGTGAGGAACCCCAAGTCCTCCATTTTTAATGTGAAGGAACATGAGTTTTTTATTTATTCTAGCTTTACGTTTGTCCCATATATATTCGAAGATATAGTTCTGTAAATTTGTCAGGTAATTTGGGGGGAGAGGAATAGGTAATGACTGCATAAGATATAAAAGACGTGGTAAGATATTCATCTTTATTGCGTGGATTCTACCTAACCAGGTGATACGCTGGGATCTCCACGTGGACATGTCAGCAATAATATTTTTTTTTGTATTGATTTATAGTTGAGTTGGAACATCTCCTGTGTGGAGGGGGCCAGCATAATCCCTAGGTATTTCAGACTAGAACTTTGTGCCCTGAAGGAACATATCTCTTGTATATGTGTTGAAAGTGTGTCACTACATTGTAAGATTAACATTTCGGATTTACTTTTATTCACTAAGAAGTTAGAGACCAACTGAAAGCAATCTAGGTCTTGCAATAAATGGGTAATTGATTCCGACGGACTTGTGAGAAAAAATAGGATGTTGTCTGCGTATAGTAGGGCCTTATGCTCTGTAACGTTTATCTTTATACCCGAAATATTTGAATTAGATCTAATTTTGGATGCCAAAGCCTCCACTATGCAGGCAAATAACAGGGGGGACAGGGGGCAGCCCTGCCTAGTCCCATTAGATATATGAAATCTGTTTGATAGTATCCCGTTTACTCTAACCCTCGCCACCGGCGCCGTGCAGAGAGCAAAAATTTTAGAAATAAAGGAGTTGTCTATCCCAAATTTCTGGAGAATCCGACGCAAAAAGGCCCAACCGACGCGGTCGAGCGCTTTCTCCGCGTCGGTTGAGATCACCACCGCTGGTATTTTATGGGATTGTATATCATTAATTAAATGGCAGGCCCTCACTGTATTATCTTTCGCCTCCCGTGAATAAATTAACCCTACCTGGTCATTAGATATAATATGGGGTAAAATTAACTTTAATCTATTTGCGAGCACCTTAGCATATATTTTTATATCGGTGTTCAAAAGGGAAATGAGGTGAAAATTTTCAGGTCTATTTGGGGGTAAATTATAGTATATATTTTAACAAATTTATCCTTCATATCCCTAATGATATTTTTATACGTTTTTATACATTCACATTGTACAAATAAATATTTTTAACCATTCCCTAAGTTTAATACATAGGTAGAATATGTTGGTACCTTTTTAATTAATTTGACATATAGGTGTAGTATGTAGGTAATCCCCCTTTCTAATACTCCTATATCAATATAGATCAATCACCTAAATCATATATATTACCCCCTCTTTTCTTCATTACACTATCTCCAATATATTTTAAGCAAAATTATTCAGTGTCAGATATCATCCGTTTTTCTCGACTTGCCCATAATAAACATGGCCCCGTATGACCGGAAACACTGTAACCGGAAGTACCGGACATGACGGCATCCGGCAAAAGAACCGGAACTGACGTTCTATAGCGGCAATGGCAGCAGAAGTTCCAAACATTACGGCAGAACAATTTTTGGCGCCAAATAAACAGGCCACCCCTCTGACAATAATGTATATAAGGTTAGTACTTCTTGAGCCTCACCATGTCTTGAAAAAGGCCCTACTAAAGGGTTGAAACGCGTAGACGAAATTGGATTTGTGAGGCTCAATATACCCCCAGGACCATAATATTTGGGTGAGTTATCTAACCAATAAACTTCACCCCAAATGCAAATTTGTACACTGTTTATCTCCTACTATGTTTTTTAGAAATGGATCTTTTTGAATGATATTCCAATGTTTATTTAACATGCTACGGATTTGATTGTAATTGCTGTTATATTGTGTGATGAACAGAGGTTCGCTAGGTGTATTACTATTACATTCTCTTGATTTATTTTTGTCCTTGTCCTTAGTGTTCTCGAAAAAAAGATTTCTATCTAGATTCCAAGCTCTTTCTAAACATTGCTCGAGTAAATCCCTCGGGTAGCCCTTGTCTATAAAGCGTTGGTATAAAATTTTGCTTTGTGTTTCAAAGGTATCTAAATTTTAACAATTCCTACGTATTCTTTTAAACTGACTAAAAGGTATATTTCTCTTCCATCCCATATAGTGGTTACTTGAAAATTATAGATAGCTATTGCTATCAACTTTTTTAAAATAAGTTTGAGTGATAATTTTACCTGTCTTGTCCCAACTTAATTGTAGGTCTAGAAATTTTATAGATGTACTTTGAATGTTTGCTAAAAAGGTCAAACCCATACAATTGTCATTTAGGGATTGGGCCAAATTGTTAGCCTGTATGGTGTCTCCTTTCATTATAAATATCAGATCGTCGATATAGCGACCGTAGTATACCAGGTTCGCCCCATAGTCAGGGGGATAGATATATTTTTCTTCAAAAATACCCATATAAAGATTTGCAAAACTAGGGGCGAACCTGGTACCCATGGCTGTACCTTTAACTTGCAAATAAAATTTGTCTTGATAGATAAAATAATTGTGTTTTAGGATGAATTTAATATCCTCTAATATAAATTCTTTCTGTGATTTTGGCATATATAAATCTTTATTAAAAAAAATTGAAATGGCATTGATGCCCATGTCGTGGGGGATATTAGAATACAATGAACTAACATTGCATGTAATCAATGTTAGGTCTCCACTGTTGGTAATATTTCTGAGCTGGTAGATAAGGTGAGTGCTATTTTTAATGTAAGAAGGTAATGTACAAACATATTTTTGTAAATATTGATCTAAGTAATATGAAAGGTTATATGTTAAATTGCCAATGCCGGCTATAATGGGGCGGCCAGGAGGATTTATTGCATTTTTATGAAGTTTTGGAAGGTGGTAATAATGTGCCACACTTGGATTAGTCACTTTAAGGAAATCTCTTTCTTCTTTGTTTAATATACCTAAGATACCTTTTTATATCAATGTATTATAAGCTTTTAAAAAAGCTGCAGTTGGATTGGAAGAAATTTCTCTGTAATATTCTAAATCTTGTAAGATTCTATTGGCTTCTTGTAAGTTATCTTTTAGGTCCTGTAAAACTATGCCGCCACCCTTATCGGCATCTCTAATGATAATGTTTTTATTGTTTACTAGTGAGCGTAAGGCTGTTTGTTCGCTCTTGTGCATATAGAATTTTTTCTTTGTGTTCTTAGATATTTTCTCAAAATCTTCTATAACTAAACTTTGATATAATTCTATATGATGATTAGTGGAAAATACAGGTGTAAATTGGGACTTAGTTTTAATATCAGTATGAATAAAATCCTCAAATAGACGAGTTGTTAAAGCATCAGTTTCTGCATATAAAACGTTCATATTTTTGCTTGGTATCATGTGATCTGTTGTAATAGTTAATATAACTGTAAGATTAGAGTTTTTTTGTTGTTTGAGTTTCTTCTCTGCAAATAAATTTTGTAATGATAATTTTCATGTAAATTTATTGATATCTACAAATAGATGAAAAAGATTGTGTGGATTTTGGGGGCAATATGATAAACCTTTGTTGAGAACACTTTTTTCATTGGTTGTGAGTGTATGTGAGGATAGGTTGAAAATACCATGTTCTAATTTTGATAGTTTTTCTTTTTTGGCGGAAAGACCTCTTCCTCCTGAACCTCTTGTTCTGAATGATAAGGCCTTTTTCATTGTTTTCCTAAATTTGGGTTGTTGTGGTGTTCTAGGCCTCTCTCTAAAAAAGGGGTTGTTTGTATGAAGCACTAGGAGCATTTTCTTCATCTGTTACTGAATTAAGGGCACTATATCTATTAGAATATATGTATTCATCGGATGTTGAACCTTGTTTGTATGAGTGTGTGTGTGACTTGTTTGGATATCCAATGTCTCTTTGGTGCCAGGTCAAACAATAGGCCAAACAATGGATGTTTTAGTATAGTCACCCAGTCCCAAAGGCAGCCCTTGTAGTATTGTCAGGATTCCTGCTTACCTAAGACATATACCTTTAAATTCTCCTCACTGTGAGTCATCTAGCCCTGCCCACAAGCCCTAAAAAACATAATTTATGTAAGAACTTACCTGATAAATTCATTTCTTTCATATTAGCAAGAGTCCATGAGCTAGTGACGTATGGGATATACATTCCTACCAGGAGGGGCAAAATTTCCCAAACCTCAAAATGCCTATAAATACACCCCTCACCACACCCACAATTCAGTTTAACGAATAGCCAAGAAGTGGGGTGATAAAAAAGTGCGAAAGCATATAAAAATAAGGAATTGGAATAATTGTGCTTTATACAAAATCAAAACCACCACAAAAAAAGGGCGGGCCTCATGGACTCTTGCTAATATGAAAGAAATGAATTTATCAGGTAAGTTCTTACATAAATTATGTTTTCTTTCATGTAATTAGCAAGAGTCCATGAGCTAGTGACGTATGGGATAATGATTACCCAAGATGTGGATCTTTCCACACAAGAGTCACTAGAGAGGGAGGGATAAAATAAAGACAGCCAATTCCTGCTGAAAAAAATCCACACCCAAAATAAAGTTTAATGAAAAACATAAGCAGAAGATTCAAACTGAAACCGCTGCCTGAAGTACTTTTCTACCAAAAACTGCTTCAGAAGAAGAAAATACATCAAAATGGTAGAATTTAGTAAAAGTATGCAAAGAGGACCAAGTTGCTGCTTTGCAAATCTGATCAACCGAAGCTTCATTCCTAAAAGCCCAGGAAGTAGAAACTGACCTAGTAGAATGAGCTGTAATCCTCTGAGGCGGAGTTTTACCCGACTCAACATAGGCAAGATGAATTAACGATTTCAACCAAGATGCCAAAGAAATGGCAGAAGCTTTCTGGCCTTTTCTAGAACCGGAAAAGATAACAAATAGACTAGAAGTCTTTCGGAAAGACTTAGTAGCTTCAACATAATATTTCAAAGCTCTAACAACATCCAAAGAATGCAACGATTTCTCCTTAGAATTCTTAGGATTAGGACATAATGAAGGAACCACAATTTCTCTACTAATGTTGTTGGAATTCACAACTTTAGGTAAAAATTCAAAAGAAGTTCGCAACACCGCCTTATCCTGATGAAAAATCAGAAAAGGAGACTCACAAGAAAGAGCAGATAATTCAGAAACTCTTCTGGCAGAAGAGATTGCCAAAAGGAACAAAACTTTCCAAGAAAGTAATTTAATGTCCAATGAATGCATAGGTTCAAACGGAGGAGCTTGAAGAGCTCCCAGAACCAAATTCAAACTCCAAGGAGGAGAAATTGACTTAATGACAGGTTTTATACGAACCAAAGCTTGTACAAAACAATGAATATCAGGAAGAACAGCAATCTTTCTGTGAAAAAGAACAGAAAGAGCAGAGATTTGTCCTTTCAAGGAACTTGCGGACAAACCCTTATCTAAACCATCCTGAAGAAACTGTAAAATTCTCGGTATTCTAAAAGAATGCCAAGAAAAATGATGAGAAAGACACCAAGAAATATAAGTCTTCCAGACTCTATAATATATCTCTCTAGATACAGATTTACGAGCCTGTAACATAGTATTAATCACAGAGTCAGAGAAACCTCTTTGACCAAGAATCAAGCGTTCAATCTCCATACCTTTAAATTTAAGGATTTTAGATCCTGATGGAAAAAAGGACCTTGCGACAGAAGGTCTGGTCTTAACGGAAGAGTCCACGGTTGGAAAGAGGCCATCCGGACAAGATCCGCATACCAAAACCTGTGAGGCCATGCCGGAGCTACCAGCAGAACAAACGAGCATTCCTTCAGAATCTTGGAGATTACCCTTGGAAGAAGAACTAGAGGCGGAAAGATATAGGCAGGATGATACTTCCAAGGAAGTGATAATGCATCCACTGCCTCCGCCTGAGGATCCCGGGATCTGGACAGATACCTGGGAAGTTTCTTGTTTAGATGAGACACCATCAGATCTATTTCTGGAAGTTCCCACATTTGAACAATCTGAAGAAATACCTCTGGGTGAAGAGACCATTCGCCCGGATGCAACGTTTGGCGACTGAGATAATCCGCTTCCCAATTGTCTATACCTGGGATATGAACCGCAGAGATTAGACAGGAGCTGGATTCCGCCCAAACCAAAATTCGAGATACTTCTTTCATAGCCAGAGGACTGTGAGTCCCTCCTTGATGATTGATGTATGCCACAGTTGTGACATTGTCTGTCTGAAAGCAAATGAACGATTCTCTCTTCAGAAGAGGCCAAAACTGAAGAGCTCTGAAAATTGCACGGAGTTCCAAAATATTGATCGGCAATCTCACCTCCTGAGATTCCCAAACTCCTTGTGCCGTCAGAGATCCCCACACAGCTCCCCAACCTGTGAGACTTGCATCTGTTGAAATTACAGTCCAGGTCGGAAGCACAAAAGAAGCCCCCTGAATTAAACGATGGTGATCTGTCCACCATGTTAGAGAGTGTTGAACAATCGGTTTTAAAGATATTAATTGAGATATATTTGTGTAATCCTTGCACCATTGATTCAGCATACAAAGCTGAAGAGGTCGCATGTGAAAACGAGCAAAGGGGATTGCGTCCGATGCAGTCATAAGGTCATAAGACCTAGAATTTCCATGCATAAGACTACCGAAGGGAATGATTGTGACTGAAGGTTTCGACAAGCTGAAATCAGTTTTAGACGTCTCTTGTCTGTTAAAGACAGAGTCATAGACACTGAATCTATCTGGAAACCCAGAAAGGTTACCCTTGTCTGAGGAATCAAATAACTTTTTGGTAAATTGATCCTCCAACCATGATCTTGAAGAAACAACACAAGTCGATTCGTATGAGATTCTGCTAAATGTAAAGATTGAGCAAGTACCAAGATATCGTCCAAATAAGGAAATACCACAATACCCTGTTCTCTGATTACAGACAGAAGGGCACCGAGAACCTTTGTAAAAATTCTTGGAGCTGTAGCTAGGCCAAACGGCAGAGCCACAAACTGGTAATGCTTGTCCAGAAAAGAGAATCTCAGGAACTGATAATGATCTGGATGAATCGGAATATGCAGATATGCATCCTGTAAATCTATTGTGGACATATAATTCCCTTGCTGAACGAAAGGCAAGATAGTCCTTACAGTTACCATCTTAAATGTTGGTATCCTTACATAACGATTCAATATTTTTAGATCCAGAACTGGTCTGAAGGAATTCTCCTTCTTTGGTACAATGAAGAGATTTGAATAAAACCCCATCCCCTGTTCCGGAACTGGAACTGGCATAATTACTCCAGCCAACTCTAGATCTGAAACACAATTCAGAAATGCTTGAGCTTTCACTGGATTTACTGGGACACGGGAAAGAAAAAATCTCTTTGCAGGAGGTCTCAACTTGAAACCAATTCTGTACCCTTCTGAAACAATATTCTGAATCCAAAGATTGTGAACAGAATTGATCCAAATTTCTTTGAAAAAACGTAACCTGCCCCCTACCAGCTGAGCTGGAATGAGGGCCACACCTTCATGTGGACTTAGAAGCAGGCTTTGGCTTTCTAGCAGGCTTGGATTTATTCCAGACTGGAGATGGTTTCCAAACTGAAACTGCTCCTGAGGATGAAGGATTAGGCTTTTGTTCTTTGTTGAAACGAAAGGAACGAAAACGATTATTAGCCCTGTTTTTACCCTTAGATTTTTTATCCTGTGGTAAAAAAGTTCCTTTCCCACCAGTAACAGTTGAGATAATAGAATCCAACTGAGAACCAAATAATTTGTTACCCTGGAAAGAAATGGAAAGTAGAGTTGATTTAGAAGCCATATCAGCATTCCAAGTTTTAAGCCATAAAGCCCTTCTAGCTAAAATAGCTAGAGACATAAACCTGACATCAACCCTGATAATATCAAAAATGGCATCACAGATAAAATTATTAGCATGCTGAAGAAGAAGAATAATATCATGAGAATCATGATCTGTTACTTGTTGCGCTAAAGTTTCCAACCAAAAAGTTGAAGCTGCAGCAACATCAGCCAATGATATAGCAGGTCTAAGAAGATTACCTGAACACAGATAAGCTTTTCTTAGAAAGGATTCAATTTTCCTATCTAAAGGATCCTTAAACGAAGTACCATCTGACGTAGGAATAGTAGTACGTTTAGCAAGGGTAGCAATAGCCCCATCAACTTTAGGGATCTTGTCCCAAAATTCTAATCGGTCAGACGGCACAGGATATAATTGCTTAAAACGTTTAGAAGGAGTAAAAGAATTACCCAATTTATCCCATTCTTTGGAAATTACTTCAGAAATAGCATTAGGAACAGGAAAAACTTCTGGAATAACCACAGGAGATTTAAATACTTTATCTAAACGTTTAGAATTAGTATCAAGAGGACCAGAATCCTCTATTTCTAAAGCAATTAGTACTTCTTTAAGTAAAGAACGAATAAATTCCATTTTAAATAAATATGAAGATTTATCAACATCAATCTCTGAGACAGAATCCTCTGAACCAGAAGAGTCATCAGAATCAGAATGATGATGTACATTTAAAAATTCATCTGTAGGGAGAGAAGTTTTAAAAGATTTTTTATGTTTACTAGAAGGAGAAATAACAGACATAGCCTTCTTGATGGATTCAGAAACAAAATCTCTTATGTTATCAGGAACATTCTGCACCTTAGATGTTGAGGGAACTGCAACAGACAATGGTACTTTACTAAAGGAAATATTATCTGCATTAACAAGTTTGTCATGACAATTAATACAAACAACAGCCGGAGAAATAGCTACCAAAAGTTTACAGCAGATACACTTAGCTTTGGTAGATCCAGCACAAGACAGCGATTTTCCTGTAGTATCTTCTGACTCAGATGCAACGTGAGACATCTTGCAATATGTAAGAGAAAAAACAACATATAAAGCAAAATTGATCAAATTCCTTAAATGACAGTTTCAGGAATGGGAAAAAATGCCAAAGAACAAGCTTCTAGCAACCAGAAGCAATGAAAAAAGAGACTTAAATAATGTGGAGACAAAAGTGACGCCCATATTTTTTGGCGCCAAATAAGACGCCCACATTTTTTGGCGCCTAAATGCTTTTGGCGCCAAAAATGACGCCACATCCGGAACGCCGACATCTTTGACGCAAAATAACGTCAAAAAATGACGCAACTTCCGGCGACACGTATGACGCCGGAAACGGAAAAGATTTGTTTTTGTTTTTTTGTTTTTTTTGTTTTGTTTTTTTTGCGCCAAAAAAGTCTGCGTCAAGAATGACGCAATAAAATGAAGCATTTTCAGCCCCCGCGAGCCTAACAGCCCACAGGGAAAAAAGAGTCAAATTTTTGAAGGTAAGAAAAAAATTATTAATTGAAATGCATTATCCCAAATATGAAACTGACTGTCTGAAAAATAAGGAATGTTGAACATTCTGAGTCAAGGCAAATAAATGTTTAAATACATATATTTAGAACTTTATAAACAAAGTGCCCAACCATAGCTTAGAGTGTCACAGAAAATAAGATTTACTTACCCCAGGACACTCATCTACATGTTTGTAGAAAGCCAAACCAGTACTGAAACGAGAATCAGTAGAGGTAATGGTATATATAAGAGTATATCGTCAATCTGAAAAGGGAGGTAAGAGATGAATCTCTACGACCGATAACAGAGAACCTATGAAATAGACCCCGTAGAAGGAGATCACTGCATTCAAATAGGCAATACTCTCCTCACATCCCTCTGACATTCACTGCACGCTGAGAGGAAAACCGGGCTCCAACTTGCTGCGGAGCGCATATCAACGTAGAATCTAGCACAAACTTACTTCACCACCTCCATAGGAGGCAAAGTTTGTAAAACTGAATTGTGGGTGTGGTGAGGGGTGTATTTATAGGCATTTTGAGGTTTGGGAAACTTTGCCCCTCCTGGTAGGAATGTATATCCCATACGTCACTAGCTCATGGACTCTTGCTAATTACATGAAAGAAACTACCGCGCTCACTAAACTCCTTGCTTAGTGTTTTGTTGTTGTTAGTAGATGCAGCTACTGAATCCTGAGCTAACCTGTGGATATAGGATTTGATTGCTTATCACTACCACCTCTCGAATATTTGCCACATTTACCCTCTCATGTGGATTTGCAACTTTGTACACTCTAATAACCAGGTTCACACTCTGAAGTTACTTTTGCAGCGGTTCTTGTCAATCATCTCTAAACGGAACTTTCCTCCGTCTCTCAGGACTGCATTTCCGAAAACCCTCTCATGCAAGGTACTATTACTGACTTTTGCCAAGTACTGAAGATCCTCTAACGTTGTTTCAGTTGTTGTAGGAAGCGGTTAATTAGTCAGTTTGCTTGTGCCTGATGTCAGTAGCCGAGCGGAGCAAGGGTAATTACACGCTAAGGAAAAACTCCTCCTCTTTCTCTCCGTTTACTCATCTCGCTTGCAAGCGATACATCATCCCCTCTCCTCCTCGTTACAGCCCAGGATCTTAATGTAACTGTGAGTACAGTATAAGTAAATGTCCTATGCCACTGTGATTTAAAAAGACTGTTATTCTCATCTGTTCTGCTTGTACATTGTTGCCATATTAATTTGAGTAGCAGTTATGATTGTCTTATATGTGTGCGCCTGTGTGCAAACACTGGCTTAATATCTACCAAATGACAATGGTCTTAGTAGTATTTGTATTTCTATGTCTATGTTTATATAAAGAAATGTATAGAAAAAAAGTTTTTTAGTTTTTAAAGAATTTTCATAGAATAATATCTTAAAATTATTCAGTTCTAATTCAAAAATAAAAATAAAAAATAATAATAAAAAAATATACAAAGATTATTGTTTAAAAATAATATTCTTTTATTAGAATCAATATAAAACAGTCAGTCGAAATTGCTTAATCTTAAAGTGGTTATGTGAGAAAGTTGGTACCAACCAATTGTATTGAGGTGTAGCTCAAATTAGTATATGATATATGTGTGTAAAAACAGTGTATAAAATTAGCAAGTCCAGTTTATACCTTGGTAGGTATTTAAAAATACTTTTTGTAAAAGATTTGGCTTTTCGTTCATAAAATGCACCAAAGGTAAAAAATAAGGTATAATTGGTAGAAATACAGTTGTTAGAGATCGTTGTTGAAGACAACTATTGACACCTGGTTCAACAATAGGTGTTTATTTTCAGCCTTTTTGAAATAAGCATTTTTGTGATATGACCAAAAGATTTAGACTAGGTGTTTGAGCCGTTTTCTGTATGTCACAGTAATTATATCACAATAGTTATTGAACACTTAGCTTGTCTTTTGCGATATTATTAATCAACAGACTTTGAATAAGGTACCTTATTTGCAGTTCCAAGTCATATAAGAAGGTTCTTGCATGTCCAAATGAGGTATAGATGAGAAACTTTCTTTGTCCTTTCAAAGTTTCTAGGAGCGCTTGTTGCAGCGTGTATGTCTCCTGTGAAAGTTGCCTCTGTCACTTCCGTGTCCGGTCTTGACACGCCCACCAAATGCGAGATTGACAGATAGGTAAAGAGCAGGGTTTCTCCAGTGCAGTGTAAGCAGTCTGTATCCAAGGTGATCAGTAAGCAGTCTGTATCCAAAGCAACGCGTTTCAGCTCCAAAGAGCATTTCTCAAGCTTCTGTCAGACCTGCTTAGAATCCTATCTTTTATACCTTTGTTCCTGATTGAGTAAATTGTTTAATTGTTTTATTGAAGCATTGTCAAAGCCAATATCATTGTAAATAATTATAGTGAAAACTGGAATAGAATCGGTTGGCTTAGTTCTCTTTTTTCCTTTGTTGAAAAAATATTTTTACATTTTTATATTTCTATTGGTACTTTGCTGGTGTATTTCCAAGTTATTACTGTACATTAAAAAGACTGTACATATCTATATATGACCTGCATCATATGAAAAAAATTTTTTTTTTTTTTTTTTTTGTTAAGATAGAAAAATTATCAGATTTATTTATATACTTTAAAAACGTTTTTTTCTTTGGTAATAAAGGACTCAATAATATATACATATAAAGCTGGACATTCTAAGTTTTATAGAACAAACCAATGTGTAATAGATGGGGGAAACAGTCTCAATATAGAGACTGTATGTATTTATGATTTCTTGTAGTATTGTGTTATGATCTATGTGAAAAAACTTCTCAGTTAAATTTCTAAATTCAGACCTTGTGGGTGAAGAGTGTCTAAATTGTAAATCCATTTGCTTTCTAGCTGCAATAATCTTTTTTGATTATCTCCCCCTCTCTTTTGTTTTTGTAATTTGGCTATGCCCATATAGTTAAAAAAATTTAGATTACCATTATTACAGGCTTTAAAATGCTTAGGGACGGGTAGGTCCTTATTTCTATCCTCGTCCATATTTTCGATGGATAAAATATGCTCTCGTATTCTTTCACGTAGGGGGTTTGCACCCAGCTATGCGAATCTTTTTATGGGAATTTGGGAAAAACAATTCCTTGACACTCGCGAGCTGGGTGCAAACCTAGTCCTATATAAAAGATATATAGACGATGTAATAATTATTTGGAGAGGGACCCCTGAGAATTTTGAAATAATTTTTAACGAAATGAATAATAACAATTATAATATACGCTTCACTAAAGAAATAAGCAACACAAATTTGAACTTCCTAGATTTAGAAATCTATATTGAAAACAATACTATCAATACAAGAACCTACTTTAAACCGGTAGATAGTAACAATTTTATCCATTCAAGTAGCTGCCATCATCAAGCCTGGAAGAACAATATACCAAAAGGACAAATGCTGAGGGTAATGAAAAATTGTAACAAACCTGAGGATTATGATAACCAATCGAAAGTACTTAAAGGGCCACTGTAAGTAAATATTTTCTATGCCTGTTACTAACTAACTACCCCAAATACGCTTTTTATCAATAGCATTTCATTAACATATCTCTACCGTATATCAGAAATCTTGTCTGCAAATTTAATTGTTTTCCAAACCCACTCCGTGGGTATCCTTTGCTCTGTACCAATCCGTTTACAATACCTAGGTTTCAAAATGGCGCTTTAAACACAAAGTTATTGGTTTAAGTATTTTGAACACTCAGTGCTGAAAATAGTGGGCAGGATAACGTGACATCATCGGCGAATAAAAGAAATAACTTTTAGAACGTTATGAAACTTCGTTTTGGAGAAAATATAGGTCAGTAGGTTTTAATTAATGTTTATTAACTTTAATATGTTAGTTGTTTAGCTTAAAAATTATAACAGAAAGTAATCCTTTAAGGCAAAGTTTATAGAAAGAGGCTATAGGGAAGAATTTGTAGAGAATTTTAGACAAGGAGTAGGAAAAATGGAAAGAAATACCATATTAAACAAAAATAATAAAAAATTTAGTGACAACACCCACCCAGAACATAATAAACTAAATATCCCATTCATAAGTGATTTCAATGCAAACTATAAAATAACAGAACAAATACTAAAGAAACATTGGCACATACTACATCAAGATAAAATTATTGGCCCCTTTATCACTAAAAAACCGAGGTTCATATACAGAAAAGCTAATAATTTAAAAAACATACTTGCCCCAACCCAAATTAAACAGCATAAAAAAATAGACAAAGATTTAACAGGACAGGACCTAAAAGGTTTTTTCCCATGTTTTATATGCAAATCTTGCAGACACTCCAAGAAAAGTAAAACAGTCACATCACATATTAATAAAAGGGAATTTAAAATCCAAGAATGTATAAGATGCACAGATAAAAATATTGTCTACATGATTCAGTGTAAATGTGGAATGCAATACGTAGGCGAATCAGAACGCCCCCTACGTGAAAGAATACGAGAGCATATTTTATCCATCGAAAATATGGACGAGGATAGAAATAAGGACCTACCCGTCCCTAAGCATTTTAAAGCTTGTAATAATGGTAATCTAAAATGTTTTAACTATATGGGCATAGCCAAATTACAAAAACAAAAGAGAGGGGGAGATAATCAAAAAAGATTATTGCAGCTAGAAAGCAAATGGATTTACAATTTAGACACTCTTCACCCACAAGGTCTGAATTTAGAAATTGAACTGAGAAGTTTTTTCACATAGATCATAACACAATACTACAAGAAATCATAAATACATACAGTCTCTATATTGAGACTGTTTCCACCATCTATTACACATTGGTTTGTTCTATAAAACTTAGAATGTCCAGCTTTATATGTATATATTATTTAGTCCTTTATTACCAAAGAAAAAAACGTTTTTAAAGTATATAAATAAATCTGATAATTTTTCTATCTTAACAAAAAAAAAAATAATAATTTTTATTTTTCATATGATGCAGGTCATATATAGATATGTACAGTCTTTTTAATGTACAGTAATAACTTGGAAATACACCAGCAAAGTACCAATAGAAATATAAAAATGTAAAAATATTTTTTCAACAAAGGAAAAAAGAGAACTAAGCCAACCGATTCTATTCCAGTTTTCACTATAATTATTTACTTAATCTAAAGTGGCTTTTAAACATATTGAAACCACACACAGTATAGTACCAATATAAATATAAAAAATATATTTTCAACAAAAGAAAAAAAGAGAACTATTCCAGTTTTTTACTAAAATTATTTATTTAGTTGTTTATTTATTTTATTATTTTTTTCTAATAAGAATACATGAATACTCTATAGCGGCTTTTAAGCATATTGGAAACCACACACAGAAATGATATTGGCTTTGACAATGCTTCAATAAAACAATTAAACAATTTACTCAATCAGGAACAAAGGTATAAAAGATAGGATTCTAAGCAGGTCTGACAGAAGCTTGAGAAAGGCTCTTTGGAGCTGAAACGCGTTGCTTTGGATACAGACTGCTTACTAATCACCTTGGATACAGACTGCTTACACTGCACTGGAGAAACCCTGCTCTTTACCTATCTGTCAATCTCGCATTTGGTGGGCGTGTCAAGACCGGACACGGAAGTGACAGAGGCAACTTTCACAGGAGACATACACGCTGCAACAAGCGCTCCTAGAAACTTTGAAAGGACAAAGGAAGTTTCTCATCTATACCTCATTTGGACACGCAAGAACCTTCTTATATGACTTGGAACTACAAATAAGGTACCTTATTCAAAGTCTGTTGATTAATAATATCGCAAAAGACAAGCTAAGTGTTCAATAACTATTGTGATATAATTACTGTGACATACAGAAAACGGCTCAAACACCTAGTCTAAATCTTTTGGTCATATCACAAAAAGGCTTATTTCAAAAAGGCTGAAAATAAACACCTATTGTTGAACCAGGTGTCAATAGTTGTCTTCAACAACGATCTCTAACAACTGTATTTCTACCAATTATACCTTATTTTTTACCTTTGGTGCATTTTATAAACGAAAAGCCAAATCTTTTACAAAAAGTATTTTTAAATACCTACCAAGGTATAAACTGGACTTGCTAATTTTATACACTGTTTTTACACACATATATCATATACTAATTTGAGCTACACCTCAATACAATTGGTTGGTACCAACTTTCTCACATAACCACTTTAAAATTAAGCAATTTCGACTGACTGTTTTATATTGATTCTAATAAAAGAATATTATTTTTAACCAATAATCTTTGTATATTTTTTATTATTATTTTTTATTTTTATTTTTGAATTAGAACTGAATAATTTTAAGATATTATTCTATGAAAATTCTTTAAAAACTAAAAAACGTTTTTTTCTATACATTTCTTTATATAAACATAGACATAGAAATACAAATACTACTAAGACCATTGTCATTTGGTAGATATTAAGCCAGTGTTTGCACACAGGCGCACACATATAAGACAATCATAACTGCTACTAAAACTATTTATTCAGATGACTTGGGGTATCTGATTTTTATGTGAAGTATTATCTACCACCAGCGCATAGATTTTTAGTTGTTTAATCATAAATGCCATATTAATTTGACAAGCTGTCAGCTTATAACCAACCAAACGATTAATCTCAAGTTCTCCCAAAATTCTTTACTTCAAGAGGAGACCAAAAAGAAAGGTTATTAAGCCAAACCTACAGCAAGGCTTCTTGCTAGCAAATTCACGTTCCTATACTGATTGCTGATTACACTCTCACAATTCCTAGTGTATATCAACATAGGAACTGGTACATATACACAATTTACAAATAACTACAGTTGTGTTCCACAACCCTTTTACATTCCTGACTTAACACTAAGCCCAAAGATGGAACCAGCAGATATTTCAGAAGTTGTTTACAATCTGACACAGAAAGTGGATCAAATAGGTCAGGCTGTAAGAGACCTACGAGTGTAAAACCAGTCTCTGAGAAGTATCATCAAAGATTTGATTGCAGTAAATGGCAGTCACGACACCTCACCAGAACCACAGGTCTCATTACCTGACATTTTCTCAGGGAATAGGAAAACATATAGGCAGTACAAAAATGCCTGCCACTTACTTTTCAATCTGAGACCCCGTTGTTATCCCACAGAGAGAGTAAAGGTACTTACTGCAATCTCTTTCCTCAGAGGTGAACCCAGAGTGTCGGCGGATAATTTATGTGAGCATGAGGATCCCATAATAGCCTCTCTTGAAGATTTCTTCACTTCCATGGATGACTTATACATGGACAAAGATATTCAATTGACTGCAGAAGCAAGCATGAGAAACCTGAAACAAGGCAAGAGACCGGTCGAGGACTACATAACTGAGTTTAAATTGTATGCTTCTGACTTGTTAGGGAACCCCATAGCACTACGCACCTAGGTTTGGCTGAGAATTTGAAGGACAAACTAGTCCGTATAGATTTGCCTAAAACCTTGGAAGCTCTGATGAAGGTGTCCACGCAGATAAATAGAAGATTATGAGAACGGAGATCTGAAAGATATCACACTGAACCATTCGTAAGGAGTTTTCCTACAGCTCCAAACTCCAACACCCCCACAACAGCATTTCAAGCCACTCCTATGGAGATTGGTGTCGTCACAGGCCCACTAACCCCTGAGGAGAGGTTCAGATGGAAAAATAAAAATCTCTGCATGTACTGTGCCAACCCCTCACATAACGTCAATGATTGTCCCATACTGCAGAAGAACAAGAAAAGTCAGTCAACTACTATTCATTCATCTCATATGATAAATGATAAAATAACTTACTGTAAACTGTCTCTCTCCTTGCAGTGGGACCACAAAACTGACTCTGGGGCGTTTGGCAATTTCATTGATTCTGTAACTGTTTCCCTTAATTAAATCCCACTTGTGTTAAAAACAACTCCTCTTGTGATATGTGTTATTGATGGATCTACAATCCAAAATGGTTCTATCACACACCACACCGTACCTTTGTTGGTCACTTCAGACAGTGGTCACACTGAATTTATTTCCTTTGATGTTTTGCCTTCTCCCCATTTCCCAGTGGTTTTAGGTATCACCTGGCGCCAACAACATGAACCTACCATAAAGTGGTCCTCTTCACAGGTTTGTTTCAACTCTACATACTGTAATAAAACATGTTTCCCTCAACATCTACTCCTACAATCTCTTCCAGATACAGAGTTCTTACCTGAACCATACACAGATTTTGCAGACATCTTTAGTAAAACTGAAGCAGACAGTCTTACACCTCATCGCACGTACGATTATCCGATCCAATTGCATCCAGGAGCCACTATTCCGTTTGGACATCTATACCCATTAAATCAACCAGAACTGGAGCACCTCAAGTTTTATTTAGAGGAAAATTTAAGGAAAGGTTTCATTAGAGCTTCAACATCTCCCGCAGGAGCCGGTATGTTTTTTGTCAAGAACAAAGACGATACTCTACGTCCCATAATAGACTACCGCGAGCTCAATAAATGAACAATCAAGAAGAGATACCCCCTACCTCTAATCCCAGAATTAATAGAAAGACTATCTGAAGCTACCATATTTTCAAAACTTGACTTGAGGGGTGCATACAACCTCATTCGCATACGTGAGGGTAATGAGTGGCTAACTGCGTTCCGGACAAGGTATGGCTTATTTGAATACCTAGTAATGCCATTTGGGTTATGCAATGCCCCAGCCACTTTTCAACATTTTATCAACAATGTTTTTCGGGACTTGCTTGATGTTTGTTTAGTAGTCTATCTCGACGATATCCTTAAATACTCCAAATCCATGGATGAACACATCAAACATGTCTGCAGGGTTCTTTCTAGACTCTGGGTGCACAAGTTGTACGCAAAACCTGAAAAATTTAATTTCCACTGCACCAATATCTCCTTCTTAGGTTATAACATCTCCCCAAATGGAATACAAATGCAAAATGAAAAGGTGGAGGCAGTCAAAGACTGGCCAACACCTACGAACAAAAAAGAACTTCAGAGATTTCTTGGATTCTCAAACTACTACCGGAAATTTATCAATGACTTTTCAAAAATAGCAAGACCTCTAACTCAACTCACTAGCGTAACAACACCTTTTACTTGAACCCCAGAAGCCACCACCGCTTTTAATTTCTTAAAGACCAGATTCTCTACAGCTCCTATTCTTTGCTTCTCTGATGCCAACCTCCAATACGTCCTTGAAGTTGATTCAAGATGGCGTCCCCTCAATTCCGATTGGCTGATAGGATTCTATCAGCCAATCGGAATTAAGGTAGGAAAAATCTGATTGGCTGATGGAATCAGCCAATCAGATTGAAGTTCAATCCGATTGGCTGATCCAATCAGCCAATCAGATTGAGCTTGCATTCTATTGGCTGTTCCGATCAGCCAGTAGAATGCGAGCTCAATCTGATTGGCTGATTGGATCAGCCAATCGGATTGAACTTGAATATGATTGGCTGGTTCCATCAGCCAATCAGATTTTTCCTACCTTAATTCCGATTGGCTGATAGAATCCTATCAGCCAATCGGAATTCGAGGGACGCCATCTTGGATGACGTCCCTTAAAGGAGCCTTCATTCATCGGTGAAGAAGGATGTTCCGCGTCGGCGGGAGGAAGATTCAAGACCCGGCTTGGAAGATGACATCGCCCGGATAGAAGACCTCTTCAGTGCCTCTTGGAAGATGACATCGCCCGGATCGAAGACTTCTTCAGCGCCGCCTGGATGATGACTTCATCGGATGGAAGATTTCTTCAGCGCCGCTTGGAGGATTAACTTCTTCCGCTCCGGATGTCCACTTCGGTTCCATCGCTGCTCGGCTGAGTGAAGACGACTCAAGGTAGGATGATCTTCAGGGGATTAGTGTTAGGTTTTTGTAAGGGGGGTTTGGGTTAGATTAGGGGTATGTGGGTGGTGGGTTTTAATGTTGGGGGGGGTTGTATTTTTCTTTTACAGGCAAAAGAGCTGAACTTTTTGGGGCATGCCCCCACAAATGGCCCTTTTAAGGGCTGGTAAGGTAAAAGAGCTTTGAACTTTATTTAATTTAAAATAGGGTAGGGCATTTTTTTATTTTGGGGGGGGGTTGTTATTTTATTAGGGGGCTTAGATTAGGTGTAAGTAGCTTAAAATTGTTGTAATATTTGTAAAATGTTTGTAACTTATTTTTTTTATTTTTTGTAACTTAGCTTTTTTTATTTTTTGTACTTTAGTTAGTTTATGTAATTGTATTTAATTGTAGTTATTTGTAGGTAGTTTATTTAATTAATTTAATGATAGTGTAGTATTAGGTTTAATTGTAACTTAGGTTAGGATTTATTTTACAGGTAAATTTCAGTTTATTTTAGCTAGGTAAGCTATTAAATAGTTAATAACTATTTAATAGCTATTGTACCTAGTTAAAATAAATTGTAATTTACCTATAAAATAAAAATAAATCCTAAGATAGCTACAATATAATTATTATTTATATTGTAGCTATATTAGGGTTTATTTTAAAGGTAAGTATTTAGTTTTAAATAGGATTAATTTAGTTAATAATAGAAATATTATTTAGATTTATTTAATTAATATTTAAGTTAGGGGGGCGTTAGGGTTAGGGTTAGACTTAGGTTTAGGGGTTAATAATTTTATTACAGTGGCGGCGGCATAGTGGGGGGCAGGATAGGGGTTAATAAATTTATTATAGGTGACGACGGTGTAGGGGGGGCAGGATAGGGGTTAATAGGTTTAATATAGGTTGCGGCGGGTTCAGGGAGCGGCGGTTTAGGGGTTAAACTATTTATTTAGTTGCGGCGAGGTGCGGGATCAGCAGGATAGGGGTTAATAATTTTATTATAGAGGGCGACCGTATAGGGGGGGCAGGATAGGGGTTACTAGGTATACTGTAGGTGGCAGCGGTGTCCGGGAGCGGCGGTTTAGGGGTTAATACATTTATCAGAGTTGCGGCAGGGTCTAGGAGCGGCGGTTTAGGGGTTAATACATTTATAAGAGTTGCGGCAGGGTCTAGGAGCGGCGGTTTAGGGGTTAGTAACTTTATTGCGTTGCGGGAGGCTCCGGGGGCGCCGGTATAGGGATAGAACAGTGTAGTTAGTGTGGGTGCTTAGTGACAGGCTAGCAATAAAGCTGGGAAAAAGCCGAAGAGCAGCGAGATCGGATGAGTGATAACTCTCACAGTCCACTGCTCATCGCCCCGCGGCTTTTTGACAGCTTTATTTGATAACTTAGGCGAACGTATTCAAGGTCCGCGGCGGCGAAGGTAGGTGAGCTTAGGCGGGCGTATTGGGCCGGCGAAGGCAGAAAAGTAGACGGCTTGTTAACTACCCCCCATTAACTACTGATGGCAGGAGCAGCGCCTATCTACGAAACTTAGAACAAAAACAGCGTGGCTGATATGCTCTATCAGAATTCTATCAGCCAATCGGAATCTAAAGGACGCCATCTTGGATGACGGCACTTAAAGGAACCGTCATTCAGTAAGAAGACTCCGGATGTCTTGAAGATGGAACCGCTCCGCGTCGGATGGATGAAGATAGAAGATGCCGTCTGGATTAAGACTTCTGCCCGTCTGGAGGACCACTTTGCCCGGCTTGGATGAAGACTTCTCCCGGCTTCATTGAGGACTTCGGCCCGGTTGGATGAAGACTTCTGCCGCTTCCTTGAGGATAGATGTCCGGTCTTCAGAACAGTAAGTCGATCTTCAGGGGGTTAGTGTTAGGGTTTTTTTAAGGGTGTATTGGGTGTTTTATTTTTAGGTTAGGTTTTGGGCGTTGGTTGTGTGGGTGGTGGGTTTTACTGTTTGGGGGGTTGTTTGTAATTTTTTTTTACAGGTAAAAGAGCTGATTACTTTGGGGCAATGCCCCGCAAAAGGTCCATATTATGTATTCAATTATAGTGTAGTGTTAGGTGTTATTGTAACTTAGGTTAGGTTTTATTTTACAGGTACTTTTGTATTAATTTTAGCTAGGTAGTTATTAAATAGTTAATAACTATTTAATAACTATTGAACCTAGTTAAAATAAATACAAACTTGCATGTAAAATAAAAATAAACCCTAAGATAGCTACAATGTAACTATTAGTTATATTGTAGCTATCTTAGGGTTTATTTTATAGGTAAGTATTTAGTTTTAAATAGGAATTATTTAGGTAATAATATAAATTTTTATTTAGATTTATTGTAATTATATTTAAGTTAGGGGGCTTTAGGGTTAGACAGGTTTAGGGGTTAATACATTTAGTATAGTGGCGGTGACGTTGGGGGCAGCAGATTAGGGGTTAATAAATGTAGGTAGGTGGTGCTGGTGATGTTAGGGATGGCAGATTAGGGGTTAATAATATTTAACTAATGTTTGCGAGGCAGGAGTGCGGCGGTTTAACGGTTAATATGTTTATTATAGTGGTGGCTACGTTTGGTGCGGCAGATTAGGGGTTAATAAGTGTAGGTAGGTTGCGGTGACATTGGGGGCGGCAGATTAGGGGTTAATAAAAAGAATGTAGTTGTCAGCGATGTTGGGGGCAGCAGACTAGGGGTTAGTAAGTATAATGTAGGTGTCAGCGATGTTGGGAGCGGCAGATTAAGGGTTAATAAGTGTAAGATTAGGGGTGTTTAGACTCGGGGTTCATGTTAGGGTGTTAGGTGTAAACATAAATTTATTTCCCCATAGGAATCAATGGGGCTGCGTTACTGAGATTTATGCTGCTTTTTTGCAGGTGTTAGACTTTTTCTCAGCCGGCTCTCCCCGTTGATTCCTATGGGGAAATCGTGCACGAGCACATACGACCAGCTCACCGCTGACTTAAGCAGCGCTGGTTTTGGTCTACGCTCTACACTCACTTTTTGCCTTTTAACGCCGGGTTTGTAAAAACCCGTAATACCAGTGCTGTAGGTAAGTGAGCGGTGAGAGAAAACTGCTTGTTAGCACCGCATAGCCTCTAATGCAAAACTCGTAATCTAGCCAAAAGAAAATAATAAACCACATTTTCCAAAGTTAAAGAAAACAAAACTAAAAGGGCTTTTTGTAGGGCATTGCCCCAAGTTAAACAGCTATTTTCCTTAAAAAAAAACACTAAGTCCCCCGTCTAACAGTAAAAACCCCCACTCACCAAACCCCCCAAAATAAAAAACCTAAACTACCCATTACCCCTAAAGGAATATTTGTATGGGCATTCAGCTCTTTTTCACTGACCTTAAAAGGGCCTTCAGCTCTTTCTCAATTGCCCAAAAACCCTAATCTAAAAAAAAAAACCTCACACTAGGCCTCAAATAAGTACTCATGGTTCCTAAAGTTTGGCGGAGAAGGTCTTCTTCCAGGCCGGTCCATTATTTTCATCCACAGCGAAGGTGGTGCAGAGCAGAGGTCCGAAGTGGTCTTCCCAGATGTGGCGATCATCGGGGTGGTGGGGTGGTGGTCCTCGGTGGAGGCGTGGAGGCTCCTCTTCATGCGATCATCTGCCGCACACTGAAGATTGAATGCAAGGTACCCCATATTTATGGGGTACCTTACTTTCCAAATTGGCTGAAATTTTCAAAATCAGCCAATAAGATGAGAGCTACTGAAATCTTATTGGCTATATAGGATAGGATTTCAGTAGCTTTAATCCTATTGGCTGATTTGAAAATTTCAGCCAATAGGAAAGCAAGGTACCCCAAATTGATTGTGGTACCTTGCATTCAATATTCAGTCTATGATGGACATGGGATGAAAAGGAGCCTCCATTTTGCAGAGGACCGCCGCCACCGCCGCTGAGGACCGCCGCCGCCGAAGAGCGCCGCTGAGGATCGCCACATCTAGGAAGACTGCTCCGGACCTCTTCTTCGCTCTGCCTTCGCTGTGGATGAAGATGATGAACCCGTCTGGAAGAAGACCTTCTCTGCCTTACTTCAGGAACCGTGAGTACCTATTTGAGGGTTAGGTTTAGGCTTTTTTAATTTTATTTTTGGGGTGTTTTTTTTTAAGAATAGGGGTGTTTTGGGCTTGAAAAAGAGCTGATTGCCCTTTTAAGGAAAGAAAAAGAGTTGAATTCCCTTTTAAGGGCAATGCCCATACAAATGCCCCTTTAGGGGCAATGGGTAGTTTAGTTTTTTTAGTGTTAGTTTTTTTTATTTTTGGGGTGTTTGGTGGGTGGGGGGTTTTTACTGTTAGGGGGGACTTAGTATTTTTTAGTGGTAAAAAAGAGCTGTTTAACTTAGGGCAATGCCCTACAAAAGACCCTTTTCTTTCATGTAATTGGCAAGAGTCCATGAGCTAGTGACGTATGGGATATACAATCCTACCAGGAGGGGCAAAGTTTCCCAAACCTCAAAATGCCTATAAATACACCCCTCACCACACCCACAATTCTGTTTGCCTCCTATGGAGGTGGTGAAGTAAAGTTTGTGCTAAGATTTCTACGTTGACATGCGCTTGTTGAAGTCCGATTCCTCTCAGAGTACAGCGAATGTCAGAGGTATGTGAAGGGTGTAACACCTGCAATGATTTCCCTAACGGGTGTCTATTTCATAGGTTCTCTGTTATCTGTCGTAGAGATTCATCTCCTACCTCCCTTTTCAGATTGACGATATACTCTCAATATACCATTACCTCTACTGATAACTGTTTCAGTACTGGTTTGGCTATCTGCTATATGTGGATGGGTGTCTTTCAGTAAGTATGTTTTTTATTACTTAAGACACCCCAACTATGGTTTGGCACTTTATGCATTTATATAAAATTCTAAATATATGTATTGTACTTATATTTGCCATGAGTCAGGTTCATGTATTTCCTTCTGCAGACTGACAGTTTCATATTTGGGGAAAATAAACATTTTAAGAAATATTTTTCTTACTTGGGGTTTAGTCTTTTTTTCTAATTGACTACTTTTTTTCTTGCAAATTGCGGGCTGTATTAGGCCCATGGGTGCGCCAAATGCTAGACTTTATTGCATCATTTCAGGCACAAAAAGTACGTCCGTGACGCAACTTCGTCGTTTCCAGCGTCGTATTTGACGCCTAAGCCTTACACACACTTGCGTCGTTAGTGACGCGAGTGTGTCATTTCCGGATATTGTTGGCACCAAAAAAATTTCTGTTTCATTGTGCGTCATACTTGGCACCAAATTTTTTCATTAATTTAATACCCCATTGATGTTTGCCTCTTGCCTTTTTCTTTATCAGAGAGCTATACTATTTGCATTTTTTACCATTCCTGAAACTGTCATATAAGGAAATTGATAATTTTGCTTTATATGTTGTTTTTTCTTTTACATTTTGCAAGATGTCTCAATCTGATCCTGCCTCAGAAGTATCTGTTGGAACTTTGCTGGCTGGCATCGGTTCTACCAAAGCTAAGTGCATTTGTTTTAAGATTGTGGAAATTATATCTCTGAATGTCATTTGTAATAGTTGTCATAATAAACTTTTACATGCAGATAGTGTGTCCATCAGTAATAGTACATTGCCAGTTGCAGTTCCTTCAACTTCTAATATACATGATATACCTATGAATTTTAAAGAATTTGTTACTGATTCTATTCAGAATTCTTTGTCTGCATTTCCACCTTCTAATAAACGTAAAAGGTATTTTAAAACTTCTCATTCAGTTGATGAAATTTCAAATCACCGACAACATAATAATTTATCCTCCTCTGATGAGGATCTATCTGATACAGAAGATCCTTCCTCAGATATTGACACTGACAAATCTACTTATTTATTTAAAATAGAGCATATGCATTCTTTATTAAAAGAAGTGTTAATTACTTTGGATATTGAGGAAACCAGTCCTCTTGACGTTAAGTCTAATAAACATTTAAATGCCGTTTTTAAACCTCCTGTGGTTACTCCAGGGGTTTTTCCTATTCCTGAGGCTATTTCTGATATGATTTCTAAGGAATGGAATAAGCCAGGTACTTCTTTTATTCCTTCTTCAAGGTTTAAAAAATTGTATCCTCTACCAGCAAATTCAATAGAGTTTTAGGAAAAAGTCTCCAAAAAGTTGATGGGGCTATTTCTACTCTTGCTAAACGTATCACTATCCCTATGGAAGATAGTACTTCCTTTAAGGATCCTTTAGATAGGAAGATTGAATCTTATCTAAGGAAAGCCTATTTATATTCAGGTCATCTTCTCAGACCTGCAATTTCTTTGGCTGATTTCGTGGCTGCATCAACTTTCTGGTTGGAGAATTTAGCACAACAAGAATTGGATTCTGACATATCTAGCATTATTCGCTTACTGCAATATGCTAATCATTTTATTTGTGATGCCATTTTTGATATTATCAAAATTGATGTTAGATCCATGTCTTTGGCTATTTTAGCTAGAAGAGCTTTGTGGCTTAAATCTTGGAATGCTGATATGACATCAAGTCTAGATTACTATCTCTTTCTTTCCAAGGTAATAATTTATTTGGTTCTCAGTTGGATTCTATTATTTCAAGTGTTACTGGGGGAAAGGGAGTTTTTCTGCTTTAGGATAAAAAACCCAAGGGTAAATCTAAGGCTTCTAACTGTTTTCATTCCTTTCGTCAGAATAAGGAACAAAAATGTAATCCTTCCCCCAAGGAATCTGTTTCCAATTGGAAGCCTTCCTCAAATTGGAATAAATCCAAGCCATTTAAGAAACCAAAGTCAGCCCCTAAGTCCGCATGAAGGTGCGGCCCTCATTCCAGTTCAGCTGGTAGGGGGCAGATTAAGGTTTTTCAAGAATGTTTAGATAAATTCTGTCCAAAATCATTGGATTCAGAGCATTATCTCTCAGGGGTTTCGAATAGGATTCAGAGTCAGACCTCCTGTGAGAAGATTTTTTTTGTCTCACGCATCCCAGCAAATCCAGTAAAAGCTCAGGCTTTCCTGAAGTATGTTTCAGAGCTGGAGTTTTCAGGGGTAATCATGCCAGTTCCTTTTCAGGAACAGGGTCTGGGGTTTTATTCAAATCTATTCATTGTCCCAAAAAAGGAAAATTCATTCAGACCAGTTCTGGATCTGAAAATTTTGAATCGTTATGTAAGAGTACCAACTTTCAAGAGGTGACTATAAGGACTATTCTGCCTTTTGTTCAGCAAGGACATTATATGTCTACAATAGACTTGCAGGATGCATACCTTCATATTCCGATTCATCCAGAACATTATCAGTTCCTGAGATTCTCTTTTCTAGACAAGCATTACCAATGTGTTGCTCTTCCGTTTGGCCTAGCAACAGCTCCAAGAATCTTTTCAAAGGTTCAAAGTGCCCTACTATCTGTAATCAGAGAACAGGGTATTGCAGTGTTTCCTTATTTGGACGATATCTTGGTACTAGCTCAGTCTTTACATTCTGCAGAATCTCACACAAATCAACTAGTGTTGTTTCTTCAAAAACATGGTTGGAGGATCAATTTACCAAAAAGTTTCTCGATTCCTCAGACAAGGGTCACCTTTTTAGGTTTCCAGATAGAGACAGAGTCATGGACACTGAATCTAACAGACAAGAGACATTTGAAATTGGTTGCAGCCTGTCGGCACATTCAGTGGCTATGTGCATGGAAGTTTTAGGCCTCATGACTGCAGCATCAGATGCGATTCCTTTTGCTCATTTTCACATTGGACCTCTCCAGCTTTGTATGCTGAATCAATGGTGCAGGGATTATACAACGATATCACAATTAATATCCTTAAATCCCAATGTTTGACACTCTCTGACGTGGTGGTTAAATCACCAGCGTTTAGTTCAAGGGGCTTTTTTTGTTCGCCCAACCTGGACTGTGATAACTACATATGCATGTCTTTAAGGTTGGAGAGCTGTTTGGGGATCTCTGACAGCACAAGGGGTTTGGAAATCTCAAGAGGCGAGATTACCAATCAATATTTTAGAACTCAGTGCAATTTTCAGAGCTCTTAAACTTTGGCCTCTGCTGAAGAGAGAACTGTTCATTTGCTTTCAGACGGACAATATCACAACTGTGGCATATGTCAATCATCAGGGTGGGACTCACAGTTCCCAAGCCATGAAAGAAGTATCTTGGATACTTGCTTGGGTGGAATCCAGCTCCTGTCTAATCTCTGCAGTGCATATCCCAGGTGTAGACAATTGGGAGGCGGATTATCTCAGCCATCAGACTTTACATCCGGGGGAGTGGTCTCTCCATCCAGATGTGTTTTCTCAGGTTGTTCAGATGTGGGGTCTTCCAGAGATAGATATAATGGCCTCTCATCTAAACAAGAAACTTCCCAGATACCTGTCCAGGTCCAGGGATGCTCGGGCGGAAGCAGTGGATGCATTGACACTTCCATGGTGTTATTAACCTGCTTACATCTTTCCACCTCTAGTTCTTCTTCGAAAAGTGATCTCCAAAATAATCATGGAACAATCGTTTGTGTTGCTGGTGGCTCCAGCATGGCCTCAAAGGTTTTGGTATGCAGATCTTGTTCGGATGTCCAGTTGCCAACCTTAGCCACTTATGTTAAGGCAGGGCCTACTGTCTCAAGGTCCATTTTTCCATCAGGATCTCAAATCATTAAATTTTAAGGTATGGACATTGAACACTTAATGCTAAGTCAGAGAGGTTTCTCTGACTCAGTGATTAATACTATGTTACAATCTCGTAAATATGTCTCTAGAAAGATTTATTATCGAGTTTGGAAGACTTACATTTCATGGTGTTCTTCTCTGTAAAATTCTAGGAATTCTAAAAGAATGCCAAGAGAATTTATGTTTCTTCAGGATGGTTTGGATAAAGGTTTGTCTGCAAGTTCCTTTAAAGGGACAAATCTCTGCTCTTTCTGTTTTATTTCCCAGAAAGATTGCTAAACTTCCTGATATTCACTGTTTTGTACAGGCTTTAGTTCATATTAAACCTGTCATTAAATCAATTTCTCCTCCTTGGAGTCTTAATTTGGTTTTGAAGGCTTTACAGGCTCCTCCATTTGAGTCTATGCATTCTTTGGACATTAAACTACTTTCTTGGAAAGTGTTGTTCATTTTGGATATCTCTTCTGCTAGAAGAGTTTCTGAGCTATCTGCTCTTTCTTGTGAGTCTCCTTTTCTGATTTTTCATCAGGATAAGGTGGTTTTGCGGACTTCATTTAAATTTTTACCTAAGGTTGTGAATTCTAACAACATTAGTAGAGAAATTGTTGTCCCTTCCTTGTGTCCTAATCCTAAGAATTCTTTGGAAAGATCCTTACATTCTTTGGATGTGGTAAGAGCTTTCAAATATTATGTTAAAGCTACTAAAGATTTCAGAAAGACTTTGTCTATTTTTTTTATTTTCTGGCTTCTGCTACTTCCTTGGCTTCTTGGCTAAAGCTTTTGATTCATCAAGCTTATTTGGAGTCAGGTAAGACCCTGCCTCAGAGAATTACAGCTCATTCTACTAGATCAATCTCTACTTCGTGGACTTTTAAGAATGAAGCTTCAGTTGATCAGATTTGTAAAGCGGCAACTTGGTCCTCTTTGCATACATTTACTAAATTCTATCGTTTTGATGTATTTGCTTCTTCAGAAGCAGTTTTTGGTAGAAAAGTTCTTCAGGCAGCTGTTTCAGTTTGATTCTTCTGCTGATGTTTTAAGTTTTTCTTGTCATTTAAAGATTAAACTTATATTTTGGGTTGTGGATTATTTTTTCAGCGGAAATGGCTGTTTTTATTTTTATCCCTCCCTCTCTAGTGACTCTTGCATGGAGTTCCACATCTTGAGTATTGCTATCCCATATGTCACTAGCTCATGGACTCACATGAAAGAAAACATAATTTATTTAAGAACTTATCTGATAAATTAATTTCTTTCATATTGGCAAGAGTCCATGAGGCCCACCCTTTTAATGGTGGTTTTGATTTTTTTCTATAAAGCACAATTATTTCCAATTGAATTTTTTAAACATAGACTGCCCTCTGGGTAGGCTTATCGCCTAGTATCAATATAATTACTGTTACAGAAGCATTAGTTATTTTGTTGTGAAGAGCTTATTTCCCAGCAGCAATGCCTGAACCAGCCAAGCCAGCGCCTAAGAAGGGCTACAAGAAAACCGTAACAAGTATCATTTCATAAAGAGTTAACTTTTTTTCAGCTTTTAGAAACTATTTTCTAAATACAAGTTTGCTGGCCTCAGCTCTAATTAAGTTTAGTGATAAAACATTCCCATTGTCTAATCACCTCTGGAGTCAGACTGCTAATTGATAAGATGGACTGCATTGTTTTTTTTATGTGTAACTTGTTATCTGAAGTACTGTAATCCTATTGTGGCCTGTCAAAGGACATTGTCTCTCTATCTAAATGTGTGATGGGGGATTTTATGCTTCCCCCCCTGGGAGTGCCCTGTGTGCATGTAACCTCAATAAAACTTGGTCCTAGAAATGACAAAAAAAAGAGAAGAGGTGCTCTGGTGCAGATAAACCCAACAATAAGTGAGATTTCCAAAAAGGAAGGAAAATTGGTACTCACAAAGATATTTGCACTTCCAGTGCAATAATCCGCAAGCCGAAGCTTCAGAGCCGTTCGGCTGACTCTTATTCTCCCGATATGCTCCCGGCAATAGTCAAGCCCCTAAGAGGAATGAAGCATAGGACACCTTGGTGCAGATCACCCTTACCAATATCGAGCTAACAACAGTGGGTAAATATTTATACTCACAAGCGTATGTGCACAAACAGTGCAATATCGGGCGGACCGAAACTTTATAAAGCCGTTCGGCTGACTTTCAACAAAGGAGGCTGTTGCTCTCTTTCTCTCCCGATATGCTCCCAGCAATGGTCAGGCCCCTCAGTACGGTGACGTCACGGCGCAGTGCGTGCACGCACTGCGCCGTGACGTCACCGTACTGAGGGGCCTGACCATTGCTGGGAGCATATCGGGAGAGAAAGAGAGCAACAGCCTCCTTTGTTGAAAGTCAGCCGAACGGCTTTATAAAGTTTCGGTCCGCCCGATATTGCACTGTTTGTGCACATACGCTTGTGAGTATAAATATTTACCCACTGTTGTTAGCTCGATATTGGTAAGGGTGATCTGCACCAAGGTGTCCTATGCTTCATTCCTCTTAGGGGCTTGACTATTGCCGGGAGCATATCGGGAGAATAAGAGTCAGCCGAACGGCTCTGAAGCTTCGGCTTGCGGATTATTGCACTGGAAGTGCAAATATCTTTGTGAGTACCAATTTTCCTTCCTTTTTGGAAATCTCACTTATTGTTGGGTTTATCTGCACCAGAGCGCCTTTTCTTTTTTTTGTCATTTCTAGGACCAAGTTTTATCCTCACGCATATTGTGGAGAGAGCCGCTGCTTGTTTTGGGGCCACCTGTATTACCTCCTTAGGAGTTGTGGGACTTCCAGTATATTCAATATATATGGACATTTCTTTGTTGAATATAAACTCCAAGGATTCCATCAAGTATTTGCCAATTATTAATTATTATTGTTGACCAGTTATATATTATTTTACTGTTATTATTGCTATATGATATTTTACATAAAACACCATAATTAGAAGCTCCACCACAAGAATAGCATAGAATAGGCGCACCTCTTGTTATCTAACACACTTTGTTAGTGTTGTTTCTTTGTTTCTATCATAACCTCAATAAAAAGCAGGCTGGGCATCCCAGTCCTGAGTTCTTGGTTGACCCTCAATCGCAGCGTTGACTCGTTTTTGTGGGCAGAAGGGTATCCTAGCTGTACTACAGCTAAGGGGGATTATTCTACATTTGCGAGACTCATATAGAATACTATGGAAAGCAGCTTCTCCCCTCTTCAGCAATAGGGATCCAGGCTACTAAGCGGTCCATCTCTCAGCGAGACTAAGGGTAACCGTAACATTTGGCGGCAGTGGTGGGATTTTCCTGGATTTCCTAGGAGAGGTACAGAACGGATGGAGAGCGCTTACGAAAAATTGAAGCGTACAACCCTAAAGGATTTACTTGAAAGCAGAGGGGGGTACGCCAGCAACCGGCCGAGGAGAGAGCTGATCGCAGAATTGACCGAACTGGATCAGAGCTTCACAATGGCGGAAACACCGACGACGATTAGTGACGAAAAAACCAGGATTGTTCGGGAGAGGCTCTCACTGTACGGGCCGAACCCCTCCATGGAATTGGTACAGCAGTTGATGGCGGAAGCGGACGAGGATATACGAGAGACTCAAGCCCACGAACTCAACCTAGCGAACGGACACCGCAATGCTGAAGCCCCGCAGGTAATCATCCCTGTCGAAAATGCTGGGAGGCCCAAGATACCCTATGCAGCATTTCGACCCTTCCTAGAGAGCGAGACAGGGATTGATGAATATTTGGCGGACTTCGAAAGGCAATGTGCCGTGCACCAGATTCCCAACAGAGAGTGGCCCACGATATTGTCTGGGAAACTATCCGGGCGAGCCCTGGAAGCCTTTCGTACTCTGGGTGCTGAGGAAGTGACACAGTATGAGCTAGTTAAGGAGACACTGTTGCGACGGTACACGGTAACTCCGGACACGTATCGCCGACAGTTTCGGGGCACGAAAAAGAAGCCTAACGATACCCATATGGAATGGGCGCACCGAATGCGGAGAGCGGCAAATCACTGGATGAGCGGAAGTAAAGCGGTGACTGGTGAGGAAATTTTACAATTGTTTCTCTTAGAACATTTTTATAATGGCAGGGAACAGCAAGGGAAGGAATGGCTGCGAGACAGACGGCCTTCTACCTTAGAAGAAGCAGCCAAATTGGCCGATGAACATTATGACTCCCGTCTTCACGAACCCACGAACTATCGAGCTCCAGCACAGGTCGAACCAAGAGAGGTTTACCGTGCACCCCCTCGTGCTGAATTCCGAGCCCCGGTGCCCGCAGGGCCCGTCCCGACACTCAGGACCACCCAATAACAGCTCTGAGCGTCCCAGACCGACTTGCCACCGATGCAAGCAACCAGGGCATTTCATGGCTAGCTGCCCCCTTAATACGCACCAGACACCCAGGAATTACAATTACCCCTCTGGGTCATATCGTCCGGCCTGGGCCCTCTGTGTTAACCAAGAGGCCCCTATGGAGGAATATTTGGGGCCGCTTCACGAGGCGGACCCTATATATGCTGCCTCAGATAACCGCCAGCACCATTGGCAGAAGGTATGGCTCGAGGGGCGATCTACCGAGGGATTGAGAGACACAGGGGCTACTATCACGCTGGTACAGAGTCATTTGGTGCTGGAGCACAAGCGATCCAGACAGACTGTGGCCGTTAGAGTGGCGGGGGGGGATGTGTACAAAATTCCAACAGCTAAAGTGCATCTTGATTGGGGAGCGGGAAAGGGGGCTGTGAACGTGGGCATAATGGATAATTTACCTGCCGAAGTACTACTGGGCAACGATTTGGGCCCCATGACTTCTGCCTATGCTCCAGTATGCAACAACGAGGCGGACCCAGTGACTACACGGGCCCAAGCCCGGACGGAGCGAGAGCTCTCAACAGTGCGGGAGACACAGGTAAGACCTACCCCGACCTTGCCTGACATGTTAGGCCCCATACCCTGGGACACCCCAGATGCTTTCGAGACAGAGTCTAAGACTGACCCGACCTTACAAAAGTACTGGGAACGAGCAGAGACCGGAGGGGGCGGGGCAGATAATGAAACATTCTTATGGGAAAAAGGGAAACTATACCGCTGGACAGAGAAAAGGGGACAGCGTAGGCGACAGCTGGTAGTGCCCCACAAATACCGTCAAGAAATCCTCAAGATAGGCCACGACATCCCCTTAGCAGGCCACCTAGCCGTAACCCGTACCCTACACCGCATTACTCACACGTTCTTTTGGCCAGGGGTACACGCTGACGTTAGAACTTACTGTAACACCTGCGATGTGTGTCAACGAGTAGGAAGGCGAGGCGATCACCCTAAAGCCCATCTAGTATATATGCCCATTGTAGAGGAACCCTTCAGCCGGGTTGCTATTGACCTAGTGGGACCACTAGCTACCCCTAGTCCCTCCGGTAAGCGCTACATTCTTACCGTAGTGGACTACGCTACCAGGTACCCAGAGGCTGTCGCCCTATCCAACATACAAGCGGATACGGTAGCGAATGCACTAGTACAGGTGTTCTCCCGGGTAGGATTTCCAAAAGAAATCCTATCCGACCGAGGCACCCAATTTACGGCTGAATTGACCCAACAACTCTGGCAGGTTTGCAAAATTAAGTCCCTCTTGAGCTCCCCATACCACCCCCAGACGAACGGGCTGTGTGAGAGGTTCAATGGGACCCTCAAGCAAATGCTCAAGACGTTCACTCAGGAATACCGAGACTGGGAACGCTTCCTGCCGCACCTCCTATTTGCTTATCGGGAGGTGCCCCAGGAAACGACAGGGTTCTCTCCCTTCGAGTTGCTCTACGGAAGAAAGGTACGGGGACCCCTAAACCTGATCCGGGAGCACTGGGAGGGAGAGATGGACACTGACGGTGTCCCCATTATGCCATACATGCTGGAACTCAGGGACCGAATGGAGCAATTAGCCAAATCCGTGCGGGCTAATCTCCAGTCGGCCCAGAGAAGACAGAAAGTATGGTACGACCGGGGGGCCCGAAAGAGAATCTTCACCATAGGACAAAAGGTGTTAGTACTTAAGCCGGGGAAGACAGACAAATTGCAGGCGTCCTGGCAGGGTCCCTACCAGATCGTAGAGAAAAGGGGAGACACCACTTATGTGATAGCTAGCTGCCACGACAACAATCTTAGAAAGACATTCCATGTAAACATGCTCAAGGAATATTTTGAGCGACCAGAGAACGTGACGGCCGTATGTTGTTCCCCTCAGGAAGACCCCGACAGTCTACCCATTCCAGACCTATTAGAAAAGAGTCTCCCCACAGGTATAGTGGCTCAGGTTCAGATAGGAGACCGACTTAGCCCCACTGGAAGGGAGCAGCTCAACCAACTCCTACAGTCCAAACACCTCACCTTCTCCCCGAAGCCAGGGTACACTACTTTAACCACCCACCAGGTAGATACTCCGGGACAAGCTCCCTTGCGCCAGGCTCCGTACCGAATCCCCGAAGCAGTTAGGACAGGAATGAAGAAGGAGATCGATGAGATGCTCCAACTCAGGGTAATTGAGCCCTCCGATAGTCCCTGGGCCTCCCCAGTTGTCTTGGTGCCCAAGAAAGATGGGACCACCCGGTTCTGCGTAGACTATCGGAGGCTCAATGAAAAAACCGTGACGGACGCTTACCCTATGCCCAGGGTAGACAAGCTACTCGATCGTATAGCCAGGGGAAATTACCTGATAACTATTGACCTCTGCAAAGGTTACTGGCAGATTCCCCTGGCCCCGGAGGCTATCCCCAAGTCGGCATTCGTCACCCCATTCGGCTTATATCAGTTTAGGGTAATGCCATTTGGGATGAAGAATGCCCCAGCTACATTCCAGCGCTTGGTGGATAGGCTCCTGGATGGCTTCCAGAGTTTTGCTTGCGCCTACCTGGACGACATAGCGATCCACAGTGAGTCCTGGGAGGACCACTTAGCTCATGTAGGAATGGTTCAGGATCAGATCCGGGCTGCTGGCCTGACTCTGAAGCCAGAAAAATGCCACTTTGGGATGGCCGAGGTACAGTACCTGGGTCACCGGGTGGGGTGTGGAAAGCAGCGACCAGAGCCGGCCAAGATAGAAGCTGTCGCCAATTGGCCCACCCCCATCACTAAGACTCAGGTCCTAGCCTTCCTGGGCACGGCAGGGTACTATAGACGGTTCGTACCAGACTACAGAACACTTGCCAAACCCCTGACTGACTTGACCAAGAAGAACTTACCTCGACAGGTCCTGTGGTCTCCCCACTGTGAAACGGCTTTCCAGGCTCTCAAAAATGCTCTAATTAACGCTCCTGTCTTGGCGGCCCCAGCCCTTAACAAACGTTTTATCGTCCATACAGATGCTTCCATGTTCGGGCTGGGAGCCGTCCTCAGCCAAGTAGGCGAAGATGGAGGGGAGCATCCAGTTGCTTACATCAGCCGGAAGCTCCTGCCCCGCGAAGTCCAAGAAAACCGTAACAAGTATCATTTCATAAAGAGTTAACTTTTTTTCAGCTTTTAGAAACTATTTTCTAAATACAAGTTTGCTGGCCTCAGCTCTAATTAAGTTTAGTGATAAAACATTCCCATTGTCTAATCACCTCTGGAGTCAGACTGCTAATTGATAAGATGGACTGCATTGTTTTTTTTATGTGTAACTTGTTATCTGAAGTACTGTAATCCTATTGTGGCCTGTCAAAGGACATTGTCTCTCTATCTAAATGTGTGATGGGGGATTTTATGCTTCCCCCCCCTGGGAGTGCCCTGTGTGCATGTAACCTCAATAAAAAGCAGGCTGGGCATCCCAGTCCTGAGTTCTTGGTTGACCCTCAATCGCAGCGTTGACTCGTTTTTGTGGGCAGAAGGGTATCCTAGCTGTACTACAGCTAAGGGGGATTAGTCTACATTTGTGAGACTCATATAGAATACTATGGAAAGCAGCTTCTCCCCTCTTCAGCAATAGGGATCCAGGCTACTAAGCGGTCCATCTCTCAGCGAGACTAAGGGTAACCGTAACAATTACAATTAAACAGACAAAAATACACAGAGCCATAAACACCATTCCTATGTTTATTCTTACAGCTCTCTCTCAGTTACTACAAATGATTCACCAGCTGTTGTATTAATAAATATATAAATGATCATCACTGTATGTTAATATCCTGCTACAATGTTATACTAACAGCTTATTAGGTACAATTAAAGGGCCATTATACAACAACTTTTTCAAATATTTTGTAGATCTATTTATATAGCCCATCTGGGAGTGTTTTTCTAACAATATTTAGTTTTGCTTATTTTTTTAATTAACATTGTGCTGATTTTCAGACTCCTAACCAAGCCCCAAATTGTCAGAAGTAGACTCACTTTTCCAGTCTACTGCTGGCTTCTTTTTGTATAATCTGCCCTTTCATATACAGGGAGGGGAGGAGGGGGGAGTGTCTGTTATCAAACCCCTTTCACTGGGTGTCCCTGCTAACCTAATCAACAGTGCTAAACTGGGAGCTTCCAAGTACATTTTAAAAGGTTTTATACTGGATTTTCAGATCAGTATCTGTGCATATTATTCTTTATAGTAGTGTCTATTACATGCAGTTATATGAAAATTGGTGTATACTGTCTCTTTAAGTGACTTACGTGAATATGTTTTTGCCATCAGTATCTCTGCAGTTTCCTTCAGGTCGGCCTCATATAAAACCTGTATTGTCACCATCAGAGCCTCCTCCTCTCCATAACTCTGTATTAAACAGGTTATTGTATCATAACAATCTGCCTCCTCCAGCTGCTCAGGTGGGAGAGCCGCCTTCCCTCTAAATGTCACTGTCACTAACTTGTCTTTAAATCGCTTGAAATCCTCATCACTCAGGTTTATCAGAGTACGGAACAGAATAAATAGTGCTGTCTTCTTATCTGTATATGGATCTGCGGTGACATATATAAAAGATAAAATCAGAATCTGATTTCTTTATAGTTGTCCATTAATCATTAATAACGTAATTCAAAATTAGAGACCAAGCAGCTAAAATGCTCACCACAAGTTATGATAGGATCTGCCACTAAATAATGTACTAAACTGTATTGTGCATAGTGCTAGTAATCTTGTTCAACATCTTATAGATTTTACATACAACTTCATGTGACATTGTCCTGCATTGCAATACACACCTGAATCCATAAAGCTTCTGTGCATACATTTTACTTTGCTTGTGAGTATTCAGATTTCCATTTTCATCTGATTAAAATGCACATCTAATAATTAATTGTATTCCCTAGTTACATTTTAGCAAAAAATCAAATTGCTGGCACTATGTACTGTTTTGGTAAAGATTGCCCAATTGGGGGACCTATAATAAAATCCCACTACGGGGTGCTGCCTCCCCCTGTATACATACAGTATATGTATTATAAATCAGAAAAAATAGAAGAAAGAAAAGAGAAGGGAATGGGAGTTTTAGATGCACAATCTTCTACTTAATTTGTCAGAATAAAAGATAAGTTTATTATGATCTATTAAAAGACATATATGTGAGTTCCAGTTCATACAATCTCAGTCTGACTAACGAGTCAGGGGATTACAAAATAATATTTCAAATTCCGACCATAAACTGTGGTTAATTGGAAACCATCAGTTTCTTAAGTGGATAAGCCACAGCACTAACGCTATTAACTCATAACGTGAACAAACAAATACACACACACAACAGCCATTCCTTCAAAACATGTCCCCAAGTATTCCCGGTCGATAAACAGGAACCTCGGCATCGGTCTGGGGGGCATGAACACTACGGAAAAATGTGTGTTGTGTTATTCTGACAAATTAAGATGAAGATTGTGCACCTAAAACTCCCATTCCCTTCTCCTTTCTTTCTTCTATTTTTTCTGATTAATAATTCCCTACTTACAAACTAATAGAAACAGACACAGAACAGGGTGATTGAGGTTTTATTCTATAAGGTATTTAACAGGCACATAAGATATGTGGCCAAAGGAAAAGTAAAGCATGATGGTTAATTAGTTCTGTATTGGTGATAACTGTGTAATGTGTTTCATGCAGTTTTTTTTTGTTTTTGTTTTTTTTTAACTTAAAGGGACACTATACCCAAACATTTTCTTTCATGATTAAGGTAGAGAATATAATTTTAAACAACATTCCAATTTACTTCTATTACCTAATTTGCTTCATTCTTTAGAAATACTTTAATGAAGAAATAGCGATGCACACGGTGAACCAATCACAGGAGGCATCTATGTGCAGCTACCAATCAGCAGCTACTAAGCATATCTAGATATGTTTTTCAGCAAAGAATATCAAGAGAATGAAGCAAAATAGATAATAGAAGTAAATTAGAAAGTTGTTTATAATTGTATGCTCTTTCTAAATCATGAAAGAAAAAAATTGGATTTCATGTCCCTTTAACCAATAGGGCGAGATCAGGAGAGGAGCACTATCTAGATGGAAGTTTTTTGTGCATGTCTGGTTGTGCTTGTATTATGAGTTTAAGATAAATAGTTAGCGTGCAAGCGAAAACCCAGCACGCACAATAAGTGGAACGTATTCTCCCATAGACTTCAATGGAGTGTGAAAAATGCAATAAAATCTAACACCCATACTCGTGTGCTAACCCGATTGTATATATTCAATACCTCTCAACCCAACATTAAATAATGTTTACAAATAATCACAGCACTGGTCCAGCAGAAAAATCTTCAGATTGTACACTGAAAGGAGCCACTGACCAGCTCACAACAAGCTGCATACATATGAAAAAATCAACTTAAATTAATATCAGATGTGACTTTAAAGCAAACTGATAAAGGAGGTGCAACTGTTAAACAACAAGGATGATAAGTGTGACATTTTGCAACAGCTCTCAGATGTGTTAGTATATTAGCAAGTAGCTAATAATACTTTATTTGCATTTCTTAAGGAGGTTAAGAACATTGTGGGTTGTGCATTACATCAAGGTATTATAGATATAAATATAAATATATTATAGATATAAATTGACTCCATCAGACATGAAATCAGCTCTCAACACAATTCCATTCTCTCCCCCCCTCAAATACTCTCACTCAACCACAACCCTCATAACCTGAAACTTAGTTCATTCTCCCCTGTTACTGAAGATGAAGTTTCAGCACTTATACTGCGCTCTCACCTCACTACCTGTCCCCTTGACCCTATCCCCTCACAGCTGCTCCCCTCTCTCTCTGCTACCCTTACCCCTATGCTAACACACATTTTCAACCTCTCCCTCAGCACTGGTACATTTCCCTCATCGATGAAACATGCACTGGTCACACCTATCCTCAAAAAACCTTCCCTTGATCCTACTTCCCCATCAAACTACCGCCCAATTTCCCTCCTCCCTCTTGCTTCAAAGCTTCTCGAAAAACTAGTATATGCACGCCTATCCCATTTCCTTACGTTATACTCCCTTCTTGACCCGCTGCAATCTGGATTTCGTCCCTATCACTCCACAGAGACAGCTATTGTTAAGGTCACCAACGACCTACTTACAGCTAAATCAAAAGGCCACTTCTCTCTGCTTATCCTCCTTGATCTGTCCGCAGCCTTTGACACTGTCGACCACCCTCTTTTGCTCCAAACCCTCCAATCCTTCGGCATCTGTGACACAGCCCTTTTGTGGCTCTCTTCCTACCTGTCAAACCGTACCTTCAGTGTAGCCTTCTCTGGGGCCTCCTCTGCCCCGTCACCACTTTCTGTCGGAGTACCGCAAGGCTCTGTCCTTGGTCCCCTTCTCTTCTCAATCTATACGTCATCACTAGGTTCCCTAATTAAGTCCCACGGTTTCCAATATCATTTGTATGCCGATGACACCCAAATCTACTTCTCTGCACCAGAACTATCTCCTTCCTTGCTAACCCGTGTCACTAACTGTCTTTCTCACATCTCTTCCTGGATGTCCTCTCACTACCTCAAGCTAAATCTCTCCAAAACTGAGCTCCTCATTTTCCCCCCTTCTTCCAAAATCTCCACCCCCAATATCTCTATAACTGTCGACAACTCCATAATTACCCCTACCCCGCATGCCCGATGTCTCGGGGTCACATTTGACTCAGATCTTTCCTTCACTCCTCACATTCAGTCCTTGGCTACAGCCTGCCGCTTCCACCTTAAAAACATCTCTAAAATTAGACACTTCCTTACACAAGACACAACTAAGATTTTAATCCACTCTCTCATTCTTTCCCGCCTTGATTACTGCAACTCTGTCCTCTCTGGTCTCCCCACCTGCCGCCTAGCTCCTTTACAATCCATAATGAATGCCTCTGCCAGACTCATCTTCCTTACACGTCGCTCTTCATCTGCTGCGCCTCTCTGCCAATCCCTTCACTGGCTTCCTCTTGCCTCTAGGATCAAACACAAAACTCTCACTCTGACATACAAAGCCCTCAACTGCACTGCTCCCCCCTACATCTCAGACCTTGTCTCCAGATACTCTCCCTCCCGTCCCCTTCGCTCTGCTCATGACCTCCTACTCTCCACCTCTCTTGTCACCTCATCACACTCCCGTTTACAGGACTTCTCCAGACTGGCTCCCATCTTGTGGAACTCTCTGCCTCGCTCCACAAGACTCTCTTCTAGTTTTAAAAGCTTCAAGTGCTCCCTAAAGACTCTACTGTTCAGGGACGCATACAACCTACGCTAACCTTTCCTAATACCAGTTCCTCTCCTCCACTGCAATCCCCTGAACCCTCTTAGCATGTAAGCCTAAAAGTCCAGCTGTTTGCAGATCACCTTCTCAAGAGCTGACTACAACAGTGCAACTCTTGGCAGGGCCCTCTACCCTATAATTGTTTTGATGTACTCCCCCTTTGTTTATAGCACTGCGGAATCTGTTGGCGCTCTACAAATAACCGATAATAATAATAATAATAATAATAAATACTGCTAAATTCTTGATCGTTGAAGACAGTGTTATTCCCGTGTTATATACCCTCCTTAAAATCCATAAATCCCTCAAATCCCCTCTGGGTCGCCCAATAGTGGCTAGTACTAATAAATAAAAAGATAGCTATATGTGAATGTAGATAGAATTTTGGGACTCTATGTGGAACTATCGAGAAGTTTTCTGAAGAATACAGGGAACTTTTTGAGTAGATTAAAAGAGCTACAATTTGCAAATGATTAGCATATTTTATTCAGCTTAGATGTGGTCAGCATTTACACTGCTACAACCCACAAGAGTGGTTTAGGTGTGGTTAGATCTGCTTTGAATTCCAGTAAGAAATTTAGTATGTTACATATTAATTTTTTTATACAATTTATAGAACTGGTTCCGTATAACAACTTTTTGAAGATTACTTTTACATTTAACTACAGGGGACTGCCATGGGTTCCAATGTTGCCCCTAATTATGCAAACATCTACATGAAAGTTTTTGAGGAAAGGTTTGTTTTTGAACATCCCTTGTTTTTATAATATGGCACCACTTGGTGGAGCTATATTGATGATGTTTTTGGAATTTGGTTGGGTGATGTTGGAACTCTGGCATCCTTTGATGACCCAGCATATTCAGTTTAAAAATTCTTGTTTACTACTGTATTGAAAAATGGTACTAACTTGATAACCAATCTTTATAGAAAAAAAAAATAATTTTTAATTTATTTAAGTCCATAAAATCATTCATTATCAATGGTAAATACTTCACATGGCTACCAGGAGGAGGCAAAGACACCCCAAACAGATCATTTAAAGCAGGGTTCTTAAAACCACGGGTTGAGACCCATTATTGGGTCACAACACCATGTTTACTGGGTCGCATCCTGTATGTGTATGTTGTAGGATAGCATGTGTGTTATATAAGAGTGTGTGTGGTGTGTGTTTTTTAAGAGAGTGTGTGGTGTGTATTATAGGAGGGGCTTAACACCAAGCGCTGAGCTACCTATTAGTATTATTTATATGAGTGTGTGTTTGTATGTTATATGAGAGTGCGTGTGTGTGTGTGTTGTATGGGAGTGTGTGTATTACCTTTTACAACTCTTTCAAGTTTACTACAATCAGGTATAAAGTAAAAACACATTTTAGTCACTTTGACAAAAATTGCAGATATCTTGTTGTATATTACTTAAGAAATTTTCAGACCAAGCATAAAAATAGGGTCACAAACATATGTGGTATCATGGCACTGGGTCTTGGCAAAAAAAGCTTGAAGAACCCTGATTTAAAGTATACCTCCCACTTCCCCTACCCTCTCAATAGTTCAAGCTGAGGATAAGAAAAAGTAGAGAGACACAAGGGGTAAAGAGGTTCCATAAGACTGCTGCCACTACACAATTGCAGGGCTCTCAATGCCATTATAAGGAAAATATAATTTATGTTTACCTGATATTTTTTTTCCCCTTCTTGGCAGTGAAAGTCCACAAAATCATTCATTACCTATGGGAAACTAATACCCAAGCTGGGGAGTACACAAATGATAGGGAGGGAAATAGAGAAGGCAGTCCATAGTTACTAGGCAAAACTTCTTGAAGAACCAGTTTCTCCCAAAATACGCATCTGCTGAGGCAAAACATCAAATCAGTAAAATTTTGTGAATGCATGTAATGAGGACAAGGTAGCAGCCTTGCAAATCTGTTCAACTGAAGCCTCATCCTTGAAGGCCAAAGAAGTAGACACTGCATGGGTAGAATGTGCCGTAATACAGGATGGAGGCTGCTGACCCACCTCTGTGTAAACCATGAAAATAAAACTTCTTAGCCAGAAGGAAAAAGAGTAACAGCTGTGGCCTTCTGACCATTGAGCTAACCAGAAAACAGGACAATGAAGGAAGATTATCGCCGAAAGTCCTTGGTGGTGTGAAGAAAAAAACTTTAATGCTCTAACAACATCCATGTTATGCAATAACCTTTCCTTTGAGGAAGAAGGATTGGGACAAAAAAAATAAATAGGACAAGGATTTCTAGGTTGATATTGTGAGTTGAAACAACCTTAACCCCTTGGGTGCTAATGACAGCTCTGAGCCGTCACATATAGTCTCAGTCAGGTGCTAATGACGGCTCAGAGCCGTCACTAGCACTCTACCACTTTGAGGGAGATCTGGGGGCTCCCACCGGCTCCTACCCTGGCGATCGGGCCTGCATAATGACAGGCATCACCAGGGTTTCACGTTACGCGTAATGACGTCACGCGTGATGATGTCACTTCGCAACTTTATTTAACATTAACAATGTTAAATATAGGAGCAGGGGGCATGCTGCTTAGAAGCCTGTATCTCAGGCATCTAAGCAGCTACAGACCCTCAAGACCCACCATTGGAAAGGTAATCGCCTAACCTTTCCAACAGTGTAAGTCTTCGGGATCTGAAATAAAAAAATAAAAAAGTTAAAAAAAAATATTTTTTAGAATATAAAATAAAAAAACCTTTAACCCCTTAATGACCGAGGACGTGCAGGGTACGTCCTCAAAAAAAAGGCAGTTAACGCCTGAGGACGTACCCTGCACGTCCTCGGTGTGGAAAGCAGCTGGAAGTGATCCTGCTCGCTTCCAGCTGCTTTCCGGTTATTGCAGTGATGCCTCGATATCGAGGCATCCTGCAATAACCATTTTTAGCCATCCGGTGCAGAGAGAGCCACTCTGTGGCCCTCTCTGCACCGGACATTAACGGCTATGTTCGTTAGTGGGTGGGAGCCGGTGTGGGAGGTGGGTGGCGGCCATCGATGGCCTTTGTGATGCGGAGGGGGGCGGGATCGGGGGCGGGGACGACCGGGGGGACGCGCACGGACGCGCGCACGTGCACGGGGAGGCCGGGCGGGCGCGTGCACGGGGAGGGAGCGGGTGGGAACCACTACGCTACAGAAAGTTTTTTCTTAGAAGTGGGGATCAAAGGGGTTTATATATTTATTTGTTGATCGGTTTGGCTGGTGGGGTATTGGACTGTGGGGGGGAAGCTACACTACAGAAACAAATAAAAAAAAATAATAAAAAAAACATTTTTATTTGCAAACTGGGTACTGGCAGACAGCTGCCAGTACCCAAGATGGCCCCAATAAGGCAGAGGGGGAGGGTTAGGGAGCTATTTTGGGGGGATCAGGGAGGTTGGGGGCTAAGGGGGGACCCTACATAGCAGCATATGTAAATATGCTAAAAAAAAAATATTTTTTTTTTTTAATACCTTTTATTTTAGTACTGGCAGACTTTCTGCCAGTACTTAAGATGGCGGGGACAATTGTGGGGTGGGGGAGGGAAGAGAGCTGTTTGGGAGGGATCAGGGGGTGGGATGTGTCAGGTGGGAGTCTGATCTCTACACTAAAGCTAAAATTAACCCTGCAAGCTCCCTACAAACTACCTAATTAACCCCTTCACTGCTGGCCATAATACACATGTGATGCGCAGCAGCATTTAGCGGCCTTATAATTACCAAAAAGCAACGCCAAAGCCATATATGTCTGCTATTTCTGAACAAAGGGGATCCCAGAGAAGCATTTAAAACCATTTGTGCCATAATTGCACAAGCGGTTTGTAAATAATTTTAGTGAGAAACCTAAAGTTTGAAAAAGTGAACAATTTTTTTTTATTTGATTGCTTTTGGCGGTGAAATGGTGGCATGAAATATACCAAAATGGGCCTAGATCAATACTTGGGGTTGTCTACTACACTACACTAGAGCTAAAATTAACCCTAGAAGCTCCCTACATGCTCCCTAATTAACCCATTCACTGCTGGGCATAATACACGTGTGGTGCGCAGTGGCATTTAGCAGCCTTCTAATTACCAAAAAGCAAAGCCAAAGCCATATATGTCTGCTATTTATGAACAAAGGGGATCCCAGAGAAGCATTTACAACCATTTATTCCATAATTTCATGAGTTGTTTGTAAATAATTTCAGTGAGAAACCTAAAGTTTGTGAAAAAATTTGTGAAAAAGTAAAAAAAAATTTTTATTTGATCGCATTCGGCGGTGAAATGGTGGCATGAAATATACCAAAATGGGCCTAGATCAATACTTTGGGATGTCTTCTAAAAAAAAATATATACATGTCAATGGATATTCAGAGATTCCTGAAAGATATTAGTGTCCCAATGTAACTAGCGCTAATTTTGAAAAAAAGTGGTTTAGAAATGGCAAAGTGCTACTTGTATTTATGGCCCTATAACTTGCAAAAAAAGCAAAGAACATGTAAACATTGGGTATTTCTAAGCTCAGGACAAAATTTAGAAACTATTTAGCATGGGTGTTTTTTGGTGGTTGTAGATGTGTAACAGATTTTGGGGGTCAAAGTTAGAAAAAGTGTGTTTTTTTCCATTTTTTCCTCATATTTTATAATATTTGTTATAGTAAATTATAAGATATGATGAAAATAATGGTATATTTTGAAATTCCATTTAATGGCGAGAAAAACGGTATATAATATGTGTGGGTACAGTAAATGAGTAAGAGGAAAATTACAGCTAAACACAAACACCGCAAAAATGTAAAAATAGCCTTGGTCCCAAACGGACAGAAAATGGAAAAGTGCTGTGGTCATTAAGGGGTTAAAAAACCTTAGCACGCAAGTGGGAAAGTGCTTAGCACTCAAAGGGTTATTCTGCAGTACAGCCTTATCAGATTGGAAAATCAAATAAGGCGGGTCACACTGGAGGGCAGAAAATTCAGAAACTCTACGAGTAGAAGAAATAGCTAACAGGAATAGCACTTTCTAAGTGAAAAACTTAATATCAATAGCATGCATATGCTCAAACTGAGCCAGTTGAAGAACTCTAAGAACAAGATCAAGGCCCCTATTTAACAACAGTCTGGCAGACCTGATCCGACAGTGCAAATCAGGTCCACCAGACCTAGCTGAATGCGGAGAGTAATACGCTCTCAGTATTCAGCATTGCACCAGCAGCTCACAAGAGCTGCTGGTGCAATGCCGCCCCCTGCAGATTTGCGACCAATCGGCCGCCAGCAGGGGGTATCAATCAACCTGATCGTACTCGATCGTACAGGCTTATTGAGCAGTGGTCTTGCAGGCTCGCCAGAAACACAGGCCCACAAGCTCCCTATGGAGCTTGATAAATGGGCCCCAAAGGCTCCAGGGAGGAGCAACAGTTTAAAAACAGGTCAGATTCTAGCAATATCCTGAACAAACGACTGAACATCTGGCAAACAAGCCAACTTTTTACGTAATAAAACAGAAAGAGCGCAAATCTGATCCTTAAGAGAACTAACCGGCCTTTACCCAAACCATCCTGAAGAAGCTGCAGGATACATCGGATCTTCAGCTTATGCCAAGGAAACCCATGATGTGCGAATGAATAGAGATAAGCCCTCCATACCTTTAGGTAAATATGTTTGGTAACAGGCTTTGCCTGAGTATCAATCACTTCCTCAGAGAATGCTCTCTAAGACAAAACTAGTCATTCAATCTCCATTCAGTCAGCTTAAAAGAATCTAAATTTTGATAGAAGAACAGACCTTGTGCTAGAAGGTCCGGCCACAGAGGTAACCACAACAGAAGGGCAGACAACATTTTTACTAGGTTTGCACACTATGTCCTGAATAGCCACCAGGAGCCAATAGAATCGCTGAAATTCCCTCCTGTTTGATTTGAGCTACCACTTGAAGTAACAGAACAATTGGAGGAAAAAGATACACTAGTTTGAAATGCCACGGGACTGCTAAGGTTTCCACCAACTCTGTCTGAGGATCTCTTGATTTTGATCCATATCTTGGTAGCTTGATATTTAGATGGAAAGCCAACAGATCTATCTCTGTATACCCCCACCTGCGGGTAAACTCTCAGAACACCTCCTGATTTAGGGACCATTCCCCGGAGTGAAGAGTCTGCCTGCTCAGAAAGTCAGCTTCCAAGTTCTCCACACCTGGAATGTGGATGGTTAATATCTGACATTAGTATATCTGCCCATTGAAGAACACAGGACACCTCCAAAATAGACAGAAAGCTGTGATTTCCGTCCTAATAGTTGACATAAGCCAAGGTTGTGATGTTGTCTGATTGGAATTGAATATAACAGACGGAACGACAGAAGAGCATTGAATATGGCCCTCAACTCCAGAACATTGATAGGAAGAGTCACTTCCTCTGGACGCCAGGTTCCTTAACCCCACACAGCACCCCAACTTGACAAGCTTACATCTGTTATAAATTACCCAGGATGGGTGTAGAAAACAAATACCCTGAAGAAGGGGTTCTTGTGACAACCACTAAAGGTACTATTTCAACAAATGGATACCAGCAATGTCCAAACAGCAGTGCACATGCAAACACTGATATGCTATCCACAGAATCAACCAAACAATATGTCCACAGCACTTACTATATCTTCATTTTATTAAAGGGATAGTAAACACCAAAATGTTATTGTTTAAAAAGATAGATAATCCATTTATTTACCATTCCCCAGTTTTGTCTAACCAACATGGTTATAGAAATATACTTTTTACCTCTGTAATTACCTTGTATCTGAGCTTCTGCAGACTGCCTTCGTAATCTCAAATCTTTTGACAGACTTACATTTCAGGCAATTATTGCTGACTTAAATATCTTCACATGCTTGAGCACAATATTATTTAATATGAAACACATTAACTAACGCCCTCTAGCTGTGAAAAACTGTCAAATGCATTCATATAACAGGGCTTAGAAATTAGCATATGAGCATACCTAGATTTAGCTTTCAACTAAGAATACCAAGAGAACAAAGCAAATTTGATGATTAAAATAAATTAGAAAGGGGGTGGAGCCAACTTTGAAGCCGAGCAGATGCAGGTATTGAGAGCTCCTGCTCAAACTACACTCCAAAATCCATCTAAATCCCCCAAAACTTATATTTGGGGTAAACTACTTGGACCTTAGTCCCACAGTTCTCATGGGAGCTCTGCTCAGATGCGGATATACAGTTTATGTGAGAGTAAAGCGGGGTAATTACCCTGGGAGCCGGACCACATGCTGATCGCCATATAAATGCTGACAGCCTACACTGGAACATAGACCCTAAAGCATAGGAGACAATTTAGTTATTACCCCGGTGACCCAGCTCCTGAACCCACTAGCAGAGTCGACCCTTGAGAGAGGCGAGTTGACGCTGTCACAGCAACGGAATCATGGACGCCATTACACCTTAAAGACTGAAAGGCCCGTTATTCACACTACTGCCACTAGTACAATCTATTACTGAGCTCCATCAGCACGTGTACCCTGATCTTCATCCCAGTCTACGTCTGACCTAGAACCCTTAACAGCAGATAGAAATGGACTTACAAATCAGAGCCGCACTTACCGCCCTAGAGCACCGCATGGACGCGCAATTTGCTTCTCTTACCTGATGTTTGTCTTTGGACAGTGAGGACTTGGCGGGCGCTCCTGGAGATGATCCCATCATAGCCACTGCTTTCCCTGCAGAAGACCGCGTCTGGCAACAACCAAGTTCACATGAGGATAGAGAATAGGGAGATAATGGTACCTTATCTACTCCCGCTGAGAGGCCTACCAATATGGACTCCCGACTTACATCCCCTCTGACACCGGAAACTTTCCTAGATCTCCCTGCCGTGGGCACAGCTCTGTGCTCTGCTCCTACTCCGAGGCGGCCGATCGGGGTGGAGTTGGAGGAAAACAGACTACCTACTAAACCCGCGGGGAACACGCACATGCTCAAGCCCAATAAGGTGGGTGTCGGAGGGAATCGTTGGGGACACATAGGAAGATCAAGGTCTGTCACATTCACATACTCCGCCATCTTAGGCCCACACATCTTGGATACCAGCACTCTTAGCCTCAGCTTATATGCTCTGATAGCGTTATATCTCACAGAGTCCCTCACTTACCCGGACTCCTCAGAAGCCCTTAATGGGAGAGCGAGGTCACCATTTCCTGTAGGGGTAGGCTAAAGATGGGGTCATACGAACTCACTCTGAGGGGCTCAGTCATTTCACATGCTGCAAGTCCTGAGAGCTCACATCCAATTTATGTGAGACTATTTTACTGGTCTATATGTCTGGATGAGCCCAAAACTGGAACTAAACGAAATATACTATGAAGAACTCAGCTCTATGTTCCTATAGCAATGTTTACGGTTATGTTGTTCAATTAATTCTCTATTCACTGTCTGCACCCCAGTCTAATGATGTCTCTTGTTCATGGGAAATGCTGTGCCTACTTGCTCACATGGACATAGCCTCTTCATTAGCTTTAATGTTAGCAATATCACCTTGTTCCTTTATGTATTGGTCCTTAAATGTTATTTTGCTCTTTTATGTTAAATATCTTCTTACAGTAATCTGTTCTAATTTTTTAAAAGATACTATTACACAGCAGTTAACGTTTCTTATGAGCAGAAGGCACATTTTCAAACTACTATTATTTGTTTGAATATTTGTTATTGTTACCTAAATGCTAGGTTATTTTTATTCTATACGTTATCTACTGTCTCTGAAGCTATGATACTTAAATCAACTGATATGGGGACATTAGCTAACATTTTGCAGGCTAAGACTTTGTATAGACTTACCCACAGACCTCTTATATATGCTTACCCACTAGCTGTTCCCTACTCTAGAGGTAACTACATCAATTTATATATCTACTCTTTGTCCTATTTAAACTAGCACCATGAGGCTATTAACCTACACACTAGAGCATGTATGGCATGTTCTTTACTTAGAGTTTATGATGCTTACAAGATTTCAGTTGTACTTCTTTTCTGAAGGCATATATAGTAAAATTAAGCAGTACCTCCACCACCTGATCTAGCACAAAGTTTCTCCCTTAAACCCGAAAGACCTGTAGTTCCAGAGGTCCCGCTAGATAATAAATCTAACGGGCTCCGCCCTCCCTCCCCTCCCACTCCCTTCCCTTACCCCCCCTCCCTTTCCTTACCCCCCCCATCCCTTCCTTACCCTTGCCCCCCTTCCCCTCCCTCATCCCATACCCCTCTATCACTTTCTCAACTCGAGCGGCTCTTGCCCGCTGACTCTCTTTCCTTTCTTTTCCCCAGCAAAATAAAAACCGCTAGTCCCCCATTATACCCTAATTTATCTTAAATAGACAAACTATATGAAGATGGGGGTAGCGACTCAGAGATCTATTTCACCTCTATAAAAATTTAAAAAACATGAGGCACCACGACAGCATGTTCAGTCACTAACATTTATCACACATCTGTCCTTAAGTTCACCAAATTTAAATTTCACAAGTGATGTAGCGGAGGCTTTGGATATTTTACTGTGGCCTCTACTAGATCCTGCTTTTCCATGGCTGATATTATTATATGGTTCAGTTAAAAACTTCTCTGATATTTATAGCATTTAATGTACCATGATTGTAGATACCACAAACCCAATAGTGATATTAATGCCTAGAGGATTGGACTAAACCTTGTTTATTTTATATATGTAGAATGTATGTATGCCTTTACCACTTTCAATCTGTGCCTGAACACATGCTTTTGTTATGTTATTACGGTTTATTACCTCAATAAAAATATAAAAAAAAAAAAATAAAATAGAAAGTTGTAGCAGCACCTGTTACTTGCAATGTTAACCACTAGATGGTGTATGTTGATCTGTGTTGTAAACTATAGGTTACTTACTTTACAATAACTACCTCCTTCTATCACTAGAGGGCAATATAACTAAACACAGTATACTGAGAAAAATATTGTATTTAAATTTAATTTTACACAAATACTGAAATATCATTTTTTTTCGGCTAGATTACGAGTTGTGCGTTAAGGTAAAAAAGCAGTGTTAATAGGTCCTAACGCTGCTTTTTTACGCCTGCTGGTATTATGAGTCTTGCAGGGATTTACCAACTTGCGTAAATTTCGTAAAGCCTTTTTTCTATGGGACTTCCATAGCGCCGGTATTACAAATTCGCCCTGGAAGGCCAAAAAGTGAGCGGTACACCCTCTACCGCCAAGATTCCTAACTCATTTTAAAGTCAGTAGTTATGAGTTTTATGTTACAACGCCGTAACATAAAACTCATAACTAAAGTGCTAAAAAGTACACTAACACCCATAAACTACCTATTAACCCCTAAACTGAGGCCCTCCCGCTTTGCAAACACTATAATAAAATGTTTAACCCCTAATATGCCGCTCTGGACATCGCCGCCACTATAATAAACATATTAACCCCTAAACCGCCGCACTCCCACCTCGCAAACACTAGTTAAATATTATTAATCCCTAATCTGCTGCCCCTAACATCGCCGCCACCTACATTATACTTATTAACCCCTAATCTTCTGCTCCGGAAATCGCCGCCACCTACATTATATTTATTAACCCCTAATCTGCCGTCCCGAACATCGCCGCCACTATTCTAAAACTATTAACCCCTAAATCTAAGTCTAACCCTAACACCCCCTAAATTAAATATAATTAAAATAAATCTAAATACAAATTACTATTATTACCTAAATAATTCCTATTTAAAACTAAATACTTAACTGTAAAATAAACCCTAAGCTAGCTACAATATAACTAATAGTTATATTGTATCTAGCTTAGGGTTTATTTTTATTTTACAGGCAAGTATGTATTTATTTTAACTAGGTAGAATAGTTACTAAATAGTTATTAACTATTCAATAACTATCTAGCTAAAATAAATACAAATTGACCTGTAAAATAAAACCTAACCTAAGTTACACTAACACCTAACACTACACTACAATTAAATACATTCTCTACATTAAATACAATTAAATAAACTAAATAAAATTAGCTAAATTACAAAAAAAAAACAACACTAAATTACAGAAAAAAATACAAGATATTTAAACTAATTACACCTAATCTAAAAGCCCTATAAAAATAAAAAGCCCCCCAAAATAAAAAAAACCCTAGCCTAAACTAAACTATCAATAGCCCTTAAAAGGGCCTTTTGCGGGGCATTGCCCCAAAGAAATCAGCTCTTTTACCTGTAAAAAAAAAATACAAACAACCCCCCAACAGTAAAACCAACCACCCACACAACCAACACCCCAAATAAAATCCTAACTAAAAAAACCTAAGCTCCCTATTGCCCTGAAAAGGGCATTTGGATGGACATTGCCCTTAAAAGGGCATTTAGCTCTATTGCAGTCCAAAGCCCTAACCTAAAAAATAAACCCTCCCAATACACCTTTAAAAAATCCTAACACTAACCCCCGAAGATCCACTTACCGGGAGAAGTCTTCATCCAAGCGGCAAGATGTCCTCAACGAAGCCGGCAGAAGTGGTCCTCCAGATGGGCAGAAGTCTTCATCCAGACGGCATCTTCTATCTTTATCCTTCTGACAAGGAGTGGCTCCATCTTCAAGACATCCGGCGCGGAGCATCCTCTTCAATCGACGGCTTCTTCAGAATGAATGTACCTTTAAGTGACATCATCCAAGATGACGTCCCTTAGATTCCGATTGGCTGGTAGAATTCTATCAGCCAATAAGAATTAAGGTAGAAAAAATGCCGGGATTGGTAATATTTCCTTTGGGGGTCGTTCCTAAGAAAGAGCTCAGAAAATTAGGATAATTCAACACCTTTCTTTTCTGAAAGGTTGGTCGGTAAATGATGCTTTTTCTGCTGAACTTAGTTCAGTTCACTACCAGTCCTTTGACGATGCTCTTGCATTGGTCAGGAGGGCAGTTAAGAGAGCTCTTTTGGCTTTTGGATCCTTCCCATCCACCCCTCCTCCTTTCACCTCATGGGGTGTGGGTTTAAGGGTGAGTTTTTTGTGGACAGATGCCTGCCCATGGGTTGCTCCATTTCTTTTGCTTATTTTAAGGCTTTCAATAGCCTCCTGCACTGGACTATTGCTGCGGCTGATGGTTTTGAAGGCCTGGCGCCTACCTGGATGATTTTCTATTGGTAGGCCGCCCTGGGTCATCCGAATGCTCCTTTCTGAGGAAAGTAACAAGACTTTTGTCGGGCAGGTTGGGCATAACTCTGGCAGAAGACAAGACGCAAGGTCCTTGTACTTGAAACGAGGAAAAGGAAGCGCTGAGTCTTGCAGTGGATACACAAAGTTTATTTAGGAACAGGCTTCCATAGGAGACACAAGGTAGTCCTTGTACTTGCCTTCGTTGTTTGGACATTGAAATCGACTCTGTGGCAATTCAGTGTCATTTTGCCACAGGATAACAATTGACCGTATGCTGAAGGAGGGTAGGACCAGGAACTCAAAGGTCCATAAAGGATCTATGGACCCCTTTTGGGTCTCCTGAACTTTGCTGGGAGAGTCATTCCCCATCAGGATGAATTCTCCTCAGGTGGCTCATACGACAAATGCGTGGGGCCCGGTCCCACACTTGCAGGTTTTGTGTATCTGAGATGGTTGACGGCCTGGCAGTGTGGGAACTGTTTCTGAGTCACTTTAAGGGTGTCTTTTGGAATTTTCCCCATTATAGTGGCCCTTGAGATATGGGGTAAACAGCTCCGTAACTGCAAGGTCATTTTTGGACAGACAACATGAGAGTTGTCTTCGCCATTAACAAACTTATGTCCGGGTCCCCAGCGGTAGTAAGGTCTTGAGCCTACTGGTACTGACGTGTCTGCACCTGGCCATTGTGTTCCGTGCACGACGTGTTCTTGGGGTGCAGAATTGGATTGCTAATGCGCTCTCCCGCTTTCAGTGGGAAGCCTTCTATGTTTTAGTTCCTCTGGCAGATGCTAATGGTTATCTTTGGCCTGATTACTTGTGGCTGGTGGCATTGGATGGGACCTCTAATAATGATGATCCAGTCTTCATTGGCCCCTTCTACCTAGAACACTTATGCAAGACACTTGTCGGGGTGGATCACCTTCTGTGATGTGAAGGGTCGGCGGTCATGCAATGGTGATCTATGGGGTCTCCGGGGCTGGATAGCTGAACTTCAAGGTAATGGGGTGTCTAAGGGGGCAGTCTGTTCCTGACTGTCCGCTGATTCCTTCCCTTGCAAACTATACAACCTCATTGATTCTTCCAAGACCTTCTTGGTGAGAGAGGGGTTGGGGGTGTATGGTACCCAGAACGAGGGACATTGGGGGTCCTGTTACTATTGAATGACTGGCAAACCTTTGTCGAGCCTTGTCTGACATGTGTTCTTCTAATTATGAGGCTACCCTGTTCACAGCTGCCTTTGGGCTGGCTTTTCACGGGGCGCTAAGGGTGGGTAAATTAGTCCCCCCTTCGAGGAACAAGCCTGGTGGCCTCTTATGTAAGCAATGTTGAGTCGACTGTACTCGTTTTCCTGTCTGGATCAAAGACCGACCAAGAAGGCAGAGGTTCTTGGATCTCTTTACCTGCCCACACGGGCTCCGCCTGTTGCACAGTTAGACTAGTTAGGGCCTACATGGACGCGCATCCGGAGGGTCCCTTGCTATTTCTAGTTCATGCGGATGGTTCCCCATTGACTAGATTTACAAGTTTTGAACTGGGCAGTGGCTAGAGTAGGCCTTGATCCTAGGGTCAACGCTCCTCATTAATTTAGGGTTAGTGGAGCTACCACCGCCGCTGGGTTGGGTTGGTCTGTTCACCGTATTAGATCATTGGGGCAGTGGAGGTCAAAAAGAAACCTGTTATATGCTAGGACATTGACTGAATAAGTGTTTTGATTGCCTAGCGATGATCCCTTGTTAATTGTTGTTTCGGTGCAGGACCGAGAGAGGGTCTGTTGAGAGTATGAATCATGGGTCACTCCTACATCCATTGTGCAGAGCTGAAAGCGATCAAGGGACCAGATGGACGCCAGTTGGGATTTCCTTCCTTTAGGGTTACCTTTAGATGGTTGGGCCGCAAGGGGTTGATTTGGTCAGGTATGCCTGGGTTGCTGTAGGGGGCTGTGCACCGGTGGGAGAAACCTCATGTTCTGTTCATTCATGCCGGTGGGAATGATAGAAGGCTCCTGCCATGCAAACAGCTCAGTGCAGTGATTCAGTCTGACCTGCGAACTTTCCATACTTGGGTCCCCAATGCTAGGATAGGATGGTCCAACATTGTCCCTAGAATAGAGTGACACCTTATGCAGCCCACGGGGTGTCCTTTCAGGTCCGTAAGAAGCTGAATAGGGAAATGAGAATTTTCTGGTTTCAGATAAGAGGTTTTGTGGTGGGACATGGGAACATCACAACGGCTGAGAGGAGCCTCTACAGGAGGGACGGGGTGCACCCCTCTGAGAGGGGCATTGACCTATTCCTATGTAATTTGAGGTGTGCTATTTTATTACACCTATGAGGGTGGCGGCAAGAGCTGTGCCTGTGGGCTCTCTCTTGTGGCAGTTGGCCCACGCCCCGGTTTGCCATCAGAGGTAGAGTGACAGCTGGCCCAGGGGGAGGGTAGTCTCTGCAGGTGCGCACCTGGGGTCCCTCCCCCATTTTGAAGATGCCAAGAACTCCCTAAGCCTGTGCATGCAGCTAAGCTCCGCTTGTGTAGGCATTCACGGGCGTGGTCCATCTTCCTTGCAGGGGGGTACTTACTCTCCTAGCTAGATTGCCACCACCTGGCTTAAGGTTTGCCGTGTTGCTTCCAGTCGGTTTTTATGTTCTATAATAAATGCGACCCACGGGTCTTTACCCACACTCTGTGTTTGTGTCTTTATTCCTAGTTATTTATGGTAAAGTTATAAGTTAATAGATGTTAAGATATATATTTCAGTCAGTTCTATGACTGTTAAGTTATTACAGCAAGCCAGGAGGATAGGGCATTTAATTACTTAAGACAGTGGAGGGCAGCATAGCCCGTAACACACATAAGAATTAAGGCCCTTAGGAGTGTGCTGCTGTGAAGTGGCAATAATGTTGCATTACTGTGGGTGGGGATTGGGCTCACCTTTAAGAAGCCAACCTACAGGCCCCAGAACCTCTTTCCAGCTCGTCTTCACAGCTTCCCTCCCTCCCTTTCATTGGTAAGGCGGCAATCATTTAGGCTGGACATCAATAGGTTGTTTTATTAGCAGGGTGTCTGAGGCAGGATGAGGGCTACGCTGCTCGCTTCCTTAACCCCAAGGACGGTAGTTTTTGACTCCCCAGGTAGTGGCATGCACACGCGCCTAGTCACACCTGATCCTACTGGTCTGGAGCTCTATAATTTCACACCCTGGCTGGGCGGTTGGCCCATGCCCCGGTTTGCCATCAGAGGTAGAGTGACGGCTGGCCCAGGGGGAGGGTAGTCTCTGCAGGCGCGCGCCTGGGGTCCCTCCTCCATTCTGAAGATGCCAAGAACTCCCTAAGCCTGTGCGTGCAGCTAAGCTCCGCTTGTGTAGGCATTCACGGGCGTGGTCCATCTTCCTAGTGGGGGGTACTTACTCTCCTAGCTAGATTGCCGCCACCTGGTTTAAGGTTTGCCATGTTGCTTCCAGCCGGTTCCTATGTTCTATAATAAATGCGACCCACAGGTGTTTACCCACACTCTGTGTTTGTGTCTTTATTCCAAGTTATTTATTGCCAAAGTTATTTATGGTAAAGTTATAAGATAATAGATGTTAAGATATATATTTCAATCAGTTCTATGACTGTTAAGTTATTACAGCAAGCCAGGAGGATAGGGCATTTAATTACTTATGCATAGTTAGACAAGGAAAAATAAAAAACAACAAGTAAACACAAAATATACTGGGCGTCCCAAGTTAGTAAGAAGCAAATATAGATCTCAGTCCAGATTTGGAGATAAAGGCCAATCCCATTATCTTACTTGCAGTAATTCAATATGTAAGCATGTGAGCAAAGCAATGGGTATGACAGGGTTAGATGCAAGCGGTAAAGCATAAGACAATATGGAGCAACTAAAGTGTATTTCCTTATTCACTGGCGGACCTCAGTCGGGGAGTGCCGGTGTGGGTTATCTCACACACACTACTTACCACACTGAGGAGAGCTAAACTTCACATCATCATAAGATTTTGGCTTAAGGCAACTGAACCGCATGAACTGCTGTATTATCTATAAGCTAACATACCTTTCAGCATACTACGCTGCCATATGTGCATGAACGGCATCGCATGCACTGCTTTATCACTTCTAAGTTGATATATTCTATGACATATCACGCTGCCATATGTGCATGAACTGCTCCATATTGTCTTATGCTTTACCGCTTGCATCTAACATTGTCATACCCATTGCTTTGCTCACAAGCTTACATATTGAATTACTGCAAATAAGCTAATGGGATTGGCCTTTATCTCCAAATCTGGACTGATATCTATATTTGCTTCTTACTAACTGGGTACGACCAGTATATTTTGTGTTTACTTGTTGTTTTTAATGTTTCCTTGTCTGACTATGTATTAGACTTAGGAACCAACCTTATCATTTGCTGTTTATTTGGTACTTATTAAAATTACTTATATTTTTCACTCTTATAGATCTGTGTTGCCATTTATTTACATAGATTGACCATATTAGTAGTGCGGAGACATTTATATATATTTATATTATTGTTGGAGGTAGTTTTGTGTGAGTATACCTCAATCTTGTGCATTATTCATAGCTTTGTATTAGGATTCCTGTTAATCTAATATTAGTGCTTATCCTTCTAAATATAAATATATATATATATATATATATATATATATATATATATATATATATACACACACACACATTACATATATACACACACACACACACACACATATATTATATATGCAATTACACACACACATATATATATATATATATATATATATATATATATATATATATATATATACACACACATACATATACATATGTAGAGAAAATAACTCATTGTGTAAACAATTTACAAATCTAAACAAGTCAGAAGACTTGCTTATACCCCAGAAACTCTCTGACTACAGTGTTTCCAATGCAGCAAAGAACTCTGGGGGAAGATATGCAAATGAGGTTCACAATGACTCACTTTTTTACTTCTAGCCTGCTTTTTAAGGCAGACTTCCCTTTACGCCATAGCATCGCTGCATTACACAGCT